>NT_180435.1:668745-676596 GCF_000188095.3 Bombus impatiens | reverse complement strand
CGGCCCGGTCGGTCGGCCTCCTCTTCTCCTGCTTCGTCCCTGCCGGCTATATCCTCGTTTCTCTCTTATTCTTACTTGATCGGGGCCTTACGGTGAGTAAGAGACGCGGCAACGCCGCAGGAATGCCCGACCAGCCCACCGCGTGCATACCTGTACAGCCTACTACTCCGGTCCAGGTTCCAGCCGTGTACGAAGCCCGTGGCAGCATCCTATCGAGCTGACAAGGACAGACTGAAACTTGCCCCCTGCCGGTCGACCGACGAAGAGGCAGCCAGCAGGAACGCCGCAAAGAGAAAGCAAGACGGAGGAGAGCACGCTGGCTCTGCGATGCGTGTGCTGGCGCACCGTTTCTCTCCTTCTCTCCATCCTCCTTTTTCGCATTGGAGCGGAGTTTGCGTGTGCTCCGTCTTCCTCCGTGTGTGTCTCTTCTCACGGGAGAACGCCGCGCCGTACGTAGCTACGTGTGCCCGTTCCTGGCTTCGTGTCCTTTTGTACGCGCCTATGGTACGCGCGTCCATGCCCGCGGATCCGGCAACAGGAGCGACGAGGAGGACTTACGGTTTCGCCGGGTGTGTGCGTGCGTGCGCGCGCCAGGCAACGATCACACGGACGAATGTAGGCTACTCTCATTGACCGAGCCTCTGAGAGAAGTATCGCTGCCGAGGACCGAGATGGAAGCCGAGACAAAAGGAAGAAGGAGACGACAGAGTCGTGCGATCCGTGTTGGACGATCGAAACGATCCTCGGCGAGAAAACCGGCGCCTTCGGTTTACGCCGATTCTCGATCGAGTCCGCTGGAATTTTCGAAGCGATAGTACCGCAATCTTGTACAGTTACGTTAATCCAGAGGGAATCGAAACGTTTTGCAGACAGACTCGTCGCTTGCTTTTTCCACGCGCCCGCGTTTCCTACTTCCTTCCGCGATATTTCTCTCTTCCGCCTGACACACACACACACACACACACGCACGCGCACGCGCGCACATACACACGCGCTGTGATCCACGGACTCGATTTAAATTTTCGATATCTATCTCCGTGGCAGCGCAATATTCATCGTCGCATCGCCACCGGGTCACAAAGGTGCGGTATAACGGACCAGATTAAAAATCAATATTTCCCGCTGGAAACGCTTCGCTCGGGTCCGCGCCGCTCGGACATAACCACCGCGTCCTTTGCTTTTAATGCCAATCTTATTCGGTTTCGGGGCAGCAATAGCGATCAGTTTTCGCCGCAGCTGCCGCAATCGCTCCGCCGATAAAAGCGAGTCATCATCGGTGGTCCCTTTGCGAGCTCTGCCGATCCTCTTTCCGCGACAACTCGATCCACGGGGGACAAATGGGTTCTTCAGCCGCGGAAAACGTCCGGAAAAAAAAGCCCAGCTAGACGTTGGAACAAACATCGTTCAACGAACCCCAAACGAATTCGAAATCCCGATATTCCCATGTATTGCTCAGTGTGGTTTAACTCTTTATCGTTGGATCGATCACGCGTCCGGACTATCTCTCCGTTGTGCTCGGTATAGAGATCCGGTGAAAGTGCCGCTCCTTCGGCCAGTTTCTTACTTTTCCTACGTCCGCGTCACATTCGATCTTGGTTCATCGTAGTTGGACCCGAGGCTCGACGCTTTGACGAACACGCGTAGCGAGGTAGAAAATAACGAGCCGTTTATCGTCGAGATATCTTACGCTTTTCGAACAGTATAGAAATAATATTTCTAATCGAATTTATACTTCTTGTTTCGTCTAGCGTTTATCCAGCATTTTCTTACGTTTCGAGATACGCTGTAAAACATTCGTATTTCTGCCGTTCTCCACCTCTGCAGGTAAAGTTGCATCGTACGGGCTTTGAAACTTTCATTTCCTTCAGCTTCGAAACGCTAGGTAGAACATCTCTGATCAAGAAGAGCAACGCAGCGTCGTATTTTCCATTCTTTTTTCGCGACTCTTCTTTTCGACGACGTTGATCGGTTAACGATGGAAAAATTTCCGCGAAACGTCGTTCGTCGAACGACGACCTGGCCTGCCGCGGAGGATGCGTGGTGTGGTTGCGGCGATTTCAGGTACTCGTAGGAAGGTAGATCGCGAGAGACTGTTAGGCGGGTCTGCAACGCGGCGAAAAAGACGCGCGATGCTGGGCGTGTGCGTAACCCGGCGCAAAACGAGCATCGCGCGAGACGAAACGCGATATGCACGCACCGGGAACACGAGTGAGCATAAATTTTAATCGCCAAGAAAAATCTCGAGCAAGGAGGGACGAGGAAAGAAGGAGGTTGAATAAGGAAAGGAGGAGACGGGTATAGAGATATATAGAGAGGTTAGGTATGCCGGCGAGTAAAACGCCTGGAATAGCGGGGCTCCAAGTACGACAACGACGTGCATCGAGGAGCCCGTATTACGTGTTTCTCGCTTTCGAGCGCTGCCAACAGCCGGGATTTGCACGATCTTGGTCGTGAACTTTCTTCCGTCCACGGATCAAACGCGACCGCGGTCTCTTTTTACGAAAAATCGACGTTGCCTTAACTGGCACGTACTGGCACGTACGTACGTACGTACGTTCGCGCCAAGTTGGTTTCCTTGCGGGAAGAAAGGAGAGGCATCGCCGTGTATTTAGATATTATTCGCCTGGATAGTAGTTTCCACTTTGGGTAGGAGAAATTCGCGTAGAATCGAATGCATGTGTGTACGAGTGCGTGTATGTGTATGTAAACCCGAGAAGGAGAATATTTCAGCAGACGGACATCTCGATTCGGTGAGAAATAATACGGAAAAACGGAGAGAAATGGTCCCCCGAATGCAGCGTATATCCAAGCAGATATCGGTGCAACATTTTATACGTATTCTTTGTTGGTTCGCACCCCGTTTTCCGTCTCCGTTGCTCCCCTTTATCCAGTTTTGTCTCTCGGCCGCTTTTCTTCGATTTCTCTCCCCCGTAAAGTCTCTCGAGGCGTCGCGACGAGGGCGTGAGCGTCGGCTGGTTACATTTCCTAGCAGACCATTATTTCTCTCCTACACCCACGCCGTGCCCCGGCCTCACGGACGCATACACGCGCGAGAATCCACCGTAGAGGCACGCACACAGGTACACCGCATTTTCTCCCTTTTTACCCCTGCTACTACATTACCTTTTCCCGTGCAGAGAGTTAGGAGGGTGTCTCGCTGCATATTAATGAAAAAATTTGTGACTTCCCTCCGTCATCCAGCAGCCGCATCCGCGAAAAGAAGGCGGAGGAAGAGGGAGGGAGGGGGGGGACTTCTTTCTCTACCTGTGTACCAGACTGCGCCTATCCTCTTCTCTCCTTCTCCCACGACTCTTGCGTTCGCAATAAACGAACACACCGTGCCCGTGGTCGTCTGGTCGTCTCGCGTGCACGCGTATTCCAAAATAAATTTCAACCAGACGGCGGCGAGGTTTCGCTCGCGCCGCACCTACTTCGCTCCATCGAATCCCGATACCGCTCGTCCGACTAGATCGTATCGATTCTGTCCTCTGTTCGCAGAATTATCCTTTCTCGATTACGCTTTCCTCGATGACGTCTCGCTTCTTCGGCTTTAACGTTTCGGTTATCGTTGCAACGAATGGACAGTTCCGACGAATCGAAAAGGTCGGCTTTGCTCGTGCGAGAAGCTCTCGAACTCGCGATGGTTTCTCTTAAAAGGAAAAATACGTTCTAATCGTATTTGGATTCGAGGACGGTCGTGCAGTCGAAGCGTCGCAAAGTACTCGCGGATCCTAGACGGACGACACGTGTTTTCGAACAAGAACGGAAAAACCTTGTATCTTTATCGTGTAGGGTCAAAGGCCGCGAAAAGTCGAAGGACACACAGGTGCCGGCGAAAAGGAGGAGGCAAGTAGATAAGAAAATACTGGTGGAGAACAGACACTGCGTTTCCCGGTATACGTCAGAGCCAATAGAATTTTACGAGGCAAGATAACCCAGGGCTGTTTTTCGTCCCATTGTACCCAAAGGCTACCATTAATAATACAGGTAGTTCGAGGCCAGTGATAATATGGCAGACTGCTGTAGCGAAGGAATATGGGCAAAAGAGGGAGCGAGAGGGAAATGGTCGGGGAGAGAGATACGGACGAAGAGAGGGATGGAAAAGTGGTAAAAGGAAGGGCCCTAAATTTTCCCTTTTCCAAGATAAAACGTGCCTTTCTTTCGTTTCTCGCCACCGCGTCTCTGTCTTCTCGTTTCGTGGTCGGGATAGGTCTATTAGCTCTGCTGGTGGCTTTTACGACTAACCAACTACCGTTACTTTTGCTTTTCGTTCGAGTTTGCATCGGGTCGCTGCGGGGAAACGGAATTCCTTGCGACTTCCTTATTTTCCGCTGCTTGGAAGGCAAAGGGAACGCTCTCTCGGTCCGATTAACACGTTCATTGCGTATTTTTAGCTTCGTACGTATCAGGACGCTCGCGGAAAAGCAAAGTAAATCCGACGATTAATTGGAAAATCGTGAATCCGTTGAAAACAGTTTTCGTAATTTACGTACCTTTTATGTACCCACGAACATAACGATCTGTACGAATTACCGCTTTGTAACGGAATGGCAGTAGCGAATTTGTCTGCCTTGACGCGAAAGGACTTGTAACGTTTCAAATAAATCTCTGTACGTAAACTTGGACCGAGAAACCGCGCGTATCGACGACGAACCAGCGTAAAGGACGCGGCGGGGTAAAGTTTCTCGATGAGAAATCACTTTGCGAGATCCAACGATTCTCGTAACTCCGATATAATAACGACGGAAGAAAGAAACGGAGTCGCAGAAAAATTAGCAAGTTTCCCAGGAAATAAGACGTTAAGAGAGATCGGCGAGAACGTAATAAGGCTGTACAAGGTTCGGGTTCGCTGAATAAATGGAATGCCCAGATCTGGTACACGAAGGTCTCGCGCTTTGAAACGAGTTTGATATCGTGTTCGTGTAGAGCGCAGGTGCGCTTCGATGTATTTCTAAGACGGCATAATGGATCCGCGTTTAGGAGCAAACGGCTACGTTTAAGGGTACACGTTGAACGTGGCAGAAGCGTTCGACTCCGAGCACCGAAGCGAATTTCCGCGACAAGCTCGCGCCGCGTATTTCTGCGAAACTTTTAACCTTTCCCGCTTTCGGAACGGAATAGGATTCCACGAGTACCATCGATCACACACGCATCGCCTGCTAAAAATTAATAACCACCCAAGAGAGTGGAGACTCTCCTTTAACGTGGTTTCGCGTACGTATAGCTTTTTTATCGTTGGCACGCTGACCGCGGATTACGCTACTATATTTATAGATGAGAGAACTCATGCATATATATACACGCGGAGAACGATAGCATCTCGCGGATTATATTTTTCAATTATGATAATACCCGAGTGAACAGAGGATGGTCTCTGATCTCTCTCTCTCTCTCTCTCCTCTCTCTGGTCCTTGTCGTAGCCGCGTCGTCATTCGCGAATGGTAAACTGCAAATCTTCGTAATCCCCGTGAGATCGTAACAGCGGCGGCAGCTTGTGCAGCCTCGATTCATCTTGTCGGTAGGTTCTGTCCGCGGTAATTATTTTTAATTCGGTCATCGGTAGACGAGCCGTGGAAGAAGAATCGAACGAGAAAAGGTTATCGAATTAAGGCGCGATAGGAAGAGGATATATCTAGGGCGACGGGTCTCTCCCTTCGTGGGATTACGATCCGGACTTTTCTTCGGACGCACACGATGCGGCGACAGAGGTAGGGTAACGCATATGGAGGCTGAATGGTAAAACGAAATAAGTTATGCGCGCGGATGACTCAGGTTTCTCGTTATTTCGGATCGTGTCGTAAAATCTCGGGCTTAACAACACGCGCGGGACTGTACCCCGCCTCGTGCTTCGGAATTAAAAGATTCCTGACAGAAGGGCGGGAGGAAGGTCGACGGGAAAAAAACCAGGGCGAATCGGGCGAAGCCGCAAATATTTTCTTCGGCCGCTAATGAACTCTGCCGTCCCTCTCATCGCCTCGACTATGCGGTGATTAACGGACAGTCTCTGGAAGAATCGAGACTTCTCGGAATATCGTTCCGTGGGAGACGTCGCTCCAGGTGTTTTCGACCGATTACGTTCCACGCGAAACGCTGCAGGAAATCATTCGTCGGACGTCTTATCCATCGGTCGTGAGTCAGACTCGGTCGAAGCCAGACTCGGGTCGATACTTGAACGATAAAATAATCCCGAAAACGACGAGTCGTTCGCCACCGCGCTCGTTTCAGGCCGCACAAGAGTCGCGTTGTTCACGAAATGTAGCGAATCGAGAGAAACACGTGGCTCGAGTGGCAGCGAAGCGAAAATAAAGAACGCTTTTGATACTCGCAGGGATTCGAACGAAAGAGAAGAGAAACGAGTAGCCGGCGAGAAGGTGGGGAGGAATAATCGTAATCTCAGGGCGGCTGTAAAAAGGCGGATAATGAGTGACCCGCTAATAAAATAATTATGATATTGGGAGGCCAGTAATAGATTCTCGGAACGCATTAACCGGTCGAGATAAATCGCGGTCGCGCAGGGTGTATAGCGTGTATACTGGAAAGAGAGAAAGCTGGTATAACGAACGCGCGCTGCCGAGGCACACACGAGTTTCTGTGCGAGTCGCTAAGTCCACGAGTGTGTAAGATCGTACAAGCGAGGATCGGTGCGGTGTGGTGCACACAGAGAGAGAAAGAGAGAGAGAGAATATACGCGAGACGAGGCGAGCGATCGAGCACGTTGCAACAGCGTGTACGGAGCGAGTCGTTCTACTCGCTTGGTTGGTCGTCCGCGCGATTGCGGCTGTGAGCGGGCCGCGTGCCCGCGCGCGCGCTGGTAGCGGTGCAACGTGTCGATGTCTAATATTCTCGGTATGTGAAATTACCGAGCGGCATAAATTGCCGATCGGACAGGTGGCCGACAAATGGAGTGGAGAAAACGGCCACATAGACGCACGAACGTTGGCAACCGCGTGCAACGTCTGCGCGACTCGACTACCGCGAATCGGAATAGTTTTTTCTCCCCATCTGCTCATTTTATTAATTAACTCGTGCGTTCGTTCCCGCTCGGTATAATCCGTGCAACGATAGACCCGAAGCGGTAACGATCCTCGAATACCTAACAGTATCGCGGCCGCGTAGAATTACTGATCCGCATAAATTTCCAATAAAGGTCTGGTGTGCCGAGCGACGCCGGTCTATCAATTTTCCAGCGATTTCCGCCGCGATCGCTTCGACGAATCGATGGATCCGTTGGGGGGAAAAAAAGAAAAAAAAAAGAGGAAAAAGAAAAAAAAACCAGCCCGACCAGCGACCGATGCGATGGTATAACGAGGAATTTCTAGTTGGCGGACGAGAGTTAGGAAGACAGGGGCCGAATAAAAAAACGGGGAAACGAGAGAAAGGACGAGGTAGAATAATCGGTCGCTTTTGTTTCGTGGACCCGTAGGATGATAACGGTCGATCGGACGTTTAGGACGATTAATTTGATTATTGTGGTCAGAGGCTAATTTGCATGCTAATGCGCAAGAGCGAAGAGCGGAATCCGTGGAAACGTGGAAGAACAGAGAAAAGGAAAAACGCAAGCTTATTTTCGTTGGGGCAGGTAGGCTCGCTGGCAAATTGCTCGACAAGAGGATCGCAGAAAGCGTCTTTTTGCGGTCGACGAGTTAGGTTCTCGTTGAACGCGAGTCCTAGTCTCTCTTAAACGGTTCTTTGAGATGATAAATTTGATTACCGTTGTTTCATCGGAGCCGATTCTTCGGCAAAGTCTGGCACGGGTTGATTTAGATGCTAATGCGGTTGCGCGCGGCTCGCGAACCAAGACTGCGCGACGCGACGTTTCCAGGCAAAGGGTGGCGGGATAAATTAAAAACG
>NT_180435.1:668473-668710 GCF_000188095.3 Bombus impatiens | reverse complement strand
GTCGCCGGATAGTCGCGTTAAACGCCGGTCGGGTGAAATTTACGAGACAGAAAGAGACGTCACGAGAGAATTTTATTTATCTCGCCGGGAGAACGTACATCACCGAGCACACGGAAACAAATAAGTATTTCGATGACTTGGCTTCGATCCAACGAATGATCGATGGCGCGTCACGGTACCGCTCTTTTCACCTTCGTCGCATTCTATATCGACCCTCTGGCTGACTGGCTGGCTGAC
>NT_180435.1:665808-668114 GCF_000188095.3 Bombus impatiens | reverse complement strand
CAGGGCGAAGGTAGTCGAAGGGGCGGACGAGGGAAACAAAAGGGAGGGGGCTGCACTTGAAAAGCACAATTGAAATTCAAGATCCATATGCAAAGAGCCTCGCGAGAACCTGCGAGAGGAGGAGAAGAAGGAGAAAAGAAAAAGAGAAGAGGGCTAGATGGGCGAATTGGTAAGAGAGGGCAGACGATCGAAAGAGAGAAAATTGAGAGAGAGAGAGGGGAACGAAGCGAACCGGGTAATCTAACCTGTCGCGGACACGCAGTGTCCAAAGACGTTTGATCGTCGACTTGCGAGAGTCGTGGTTGGGACCCATATTGTTCGAATAATTGATTTAACACGTGTACATACATTATGCGCAAACGTAATAACGCTATGTAAATGGTAATTCCAACGATGGCTGCGTGCTGGCCCGTTCGGCCCGTCGTGGCGTGGGCCGGGCCACGTTCGGAGAGCTTCTTTCACCCTTCTCCCTCTGTTCCGGCTGTTCCCTTAGGCTCCCCATGCCGCCCAGTTGGACCCAAAGATATCGTGCACACGGTACCCGCGGGATCCCGCAGAGAACCAAGACTGGGCTTAAGTTTCCGAGCACCTCGTATTTTTTCCTCTTCTGCCAGACGACTCTGTCTATCCTTGTCCCTGGTTCGCGGCTCCTTTTCTCCGTTGCACTCGGACACGCAGCGATTCCTCCCACGGTGGGATCTCTCCTCTTGCCGAGAAATCCATTGGGAAATGCGTTTCCTCGGAACGCGGGAACGGTCGTGTGCCGAACGCGGCGCCTGACGCACGACGCGATCCACACGTCCGTCCGAGGTCGACGTATGCGGATCGATGCGCAGCAAGCTTCTCGGAGACAACTGGTATTCGAGATGCGATCGATACCGAGACGTTGGACGGCGAGCGTAATTAAAAGGATCTGGAAGGCTGTCGTTACTACCGAGGAGCCGAGCCGCGTGGCACCGTAGACGAGCCGACGATTAAGACCGGATTCTCTATCGATTCTCGGTGCTGCGTGGTTGCACGAATTTGGCAGCGGGGACCGACCAACCGATCGGCCGCGCTCCAAGCACGCCTGTTCGATGGGTCAACGACATCCTGGTGAACGGTTCGAGGTGCGATAGGATATGTCGGGGTAAAGGAGGAGGGAGGGGACGGGGGTAAAGGAGGGACTCGTTCGGGAGGAAAAAGAAGAGGAACCGGCGAAAGGAAGAGGGAAGAGAAGCAAGGGACAAGAGGGTGGCAAAGAAAGAAAGGAAGAGGACGGACGGCAGAGAAGGGAAAAGACGGAGAGAGAAAGAATGGCAAACGGTGGGGTGGCGAGAGGGGGCAGGGGAAGAGAGATCCTGACAAATTGGAAGGCCGTTAAGCCAAAGGCAGAGAGGTGTCGTTCGTTGCAAAGAGAAAAGAGCTTCGATGTTTGGCGAGGAGAGCTCGGTGAGCCGGGAAAAAGACGAGTCGCGCGACACTCGTGTCAGGACGATCCTCGTCCCGGCATTTTTAGAGCCGAAATAAAGTCGAGGAACGTATACCGTTGTATATTCGCTGACCGCGTACTCTACGGATCGTAGGTGGTCTCCTCTCACCGGCAATCTCGTCTTCTCTGCCTCCTGCCTCTCTCTCTCTCTCTCTCTCGCTCTCGCCCTAGTCTTCTCTACCTTTGCCGAGATCCACCGAAACTCGTGCATCTCGGCCGAACGACGACTGCCTTTGGCGTACTTGTACAAACACCGATAATCGAACGCACACGCGTTTCTCCTTGCCAATCTCGACGCGCCACTACCGGCAGCTCTTCTATCGCGATTCTCTTTGACCTTTCGGACACGAAACTCGCGGATTCGCGTCTATGATCGATCGAACCGCCGAACCACGTAATATTTCCCTTCTCGTACGATCGCTGTCACGATCCTTCTGGAAAGCGCCTCGCGCCGGCTAAGAGATTGAATCGTCGGAGATTTACGTGGGTTACGATCGCGGAAAGGCAGCCTCGATAGTTCGAACGGCAGGGAAACACGCAACGCGAGTATTTCGACGAGTTCGTCTTTACGGGGCAGAGATAAGATCGGAAACGGGGACGGGTTTGCTCGACTTATACGCGAAACGTAAATTTCGCCACGAGATAACATCGACCATAACCTATTTCCGGCGAGACCGATCGAACTCTGCCTCGTACGGATTCTTCCCTTCCTCCGTCGAGCGTCTACTCGCGAAACGATTATTGCCCGATTCAGGGAATCGTCGAGACCAGTGTCACCAGACAGGTAATCCAGACAGACAGACACACAGACAGAGAGAGAGAGAGAGAGAGAGGG
>NT_180435.1:664568-665769 GCF_000188095.3 Bombus impatiens | reverse complement strand
GGGGGGGGGGGGGGGGGGGATGCGCTTTGCTCTCGTGGTTCCTTGGACCTATGCGATGCGGTCGGAACAGACCGGGTAAATCGTGACATTTAAAAGATCAAGCTCCGGTGATCGACTTTCCGGCGTGTCGGTGCTAGTGAATGGCCAGCCACAGGACAGAGACGATCTCATATCGTGGAGGATCGAGTCTGGCCGATCTTGGAGGTTGTTCGGAGAAAGAGGCAACGCGCAGGTGTGCGTGCGCGCAGGAGGCGAAATCGTAATCTTAATCGCCTTGGAGTAGCCGCTCGTCTCGGATCGGGCAACAGGTTCCCCCGCGCGATTCAATCGTACCTCCGGTTATATACGTGCGAGAGCCGACCTCTTACAAGCATATGGTAAGAACAGGCTCGTTACGTCACTCATCCATCTCCTTCGTCGACCTCGGCTATTGATTTATCGTTCAACCGGGCATTCTCATTTCTTTCACCGAGTCGAGGTGGATGCGTGTGCGTGAGCGATCGTCTCCGATTAGAGGAACGCATTGTGCTCCGACGGAATCGAGACGACCGCGACTGCATCGACGTAGCTCGGGAGAAAGCCTCTTCTTGCGTAACGATAATTGGAAATCGAGCCCGTTTTTACGATAACAACCCCACATCGAGAACGGACATCGATCTTTCCACGTCGAACTCGCTCTCCATCCTCCTATGGGGAATTTCGTGGCAATTTTTATCCATATCCTATCTCGGCAATCGACCGCAACCCCACCGAATCCTTCTCGAGTAGAAGATTCCGGAACGTCGTTGTCTGACTTTGGTCGCTAGACGAACCCAGAAAAAGCCAGCTATCCGAGACTTCAATTTTTTCCCCGCCGCGTATCGATGCCCGACCACGCCATCTGCCATTCGAATAATATGAAAAATCGGGGATCGCGCGGCCGCTCTTTCCTTCCTCGGATAGAAAGGAAACAGAGAGCGAGGAAGATAGACGGAGGAATAAATGGAAAGAACGCGGGAGATGGACGGATATACGGCGAGCCCGTGGGAGAAAGGAACATGGAACTCCGGAGAGAAGAAAGACGCGCGATCGGTGAAGCGAGTTAGGGCCGGCAGGCAACGCTATGCATACCGTCACACCCAGCGACACGCTCCAAATTTGAAATTTAAATTCGGTACGTCTCACGGGACCGCGTCGTACACCGGTTACTCACACAGGCGCG
>NT_180435.1:662763-664267 GCF_000188095.3 Bombus impatiens | reverse complement strand
AGAGTGCGTGCTATGGAGGAAAAGGGATCGAAGAAGGAGGGTAAAGGAACACGAAGAAAAGAAACGTCCGACGACGGATACACGGCCGTTTTCACGACGGCCCGACGATCCGTTCGCTCGCTTCCTCTTCTCCGTAAACACCCTCGGGAATAGTAATTCGAAGTTGACCCTGCTGCGACTTGTCCTCTCCTCGCCCAGACCGGTAATCTTCTTGTTCCTTGAGCCGGTGTCAGCCGGTGAACCGCGCGAGAAGGTCACCGCTTGACACGCCTCGTCCATCTCTACGAAGCTATATCGAGAGATGGACGCCGCGTTCCAAACTGCGTCGATCGTTCCATGCTCCGTCGATAGAACCTCCGGCAAAAATCTCGTCTCTCGGGTTCAACGATCACTTTCGGTTTCTTCCGTGATGGCGACGCGACGTATCTTTTCCTTCCTCGTACCGTGCACGACCTACCTCGGTTTCTTCGTGCAAGTCCGACCACCTCGCGCTCGAAGAATTCCTCCACGTTGTCCGGCCATACGAGCAACTTGCGTAACGTGACACGTGTCGTACCAGGTGGCATAATTTACGTGTCGTACGCGCATAGTACCGTGACTGCTTCGCGACCAACGATACATCTACCTTCCCCTTTTTCTTCTTCTCGATAGTATCGTTTCGAAACCAGCGATGTTTCGCGATAATCGTCGTTTCCGATTTCATCGAGATTACCAGTGAGTTTTAGCGCCGGGAATCGAAACTTTTGTCTCACAGTTCAGCGGTTAATGATTCGCGACAACGTGAACGTTAACGCTTTGTACGACGATCGAACGATTCGCGACGCTCTAGCGTCGTTCCGAGAGAAAACAGCGCGCGAACGGACGCGAGACGGAAGAGACTCGGTTCTCGTATAGCGGCGTAAATGTTGCGGGAACGAGGCATCGTGGAACAGAGAGAGCGGGTCAATCTGCGAGCTTCACCACCCTGAAAGTTTATCGGAGGTGGCGAGAGGAACTTGCACCTTACTTTGCGAATTCGGTAGAGCCACGTTGCTCGATGTATCCGAAGTACTTCTGGAGAGTGCTCGAATTAGGGCGGGCGCGCTGCAAAGCCTATTACACACAATGAGAGACGACTTAGGAGATCGGCTCGAGTGGCTTCGACTCGAGGATGTTGTACTCGCCAGAATCCACGGATACCGTAGCCGTGTGTCCATTACGAAACATCTACCTTCCCCGCTGCACGAATTCTCCGTGGTTCGTTGGTTCTCGTGAGCGGGCGAAACACGAGAAGATGGAGCGAGCTTTTGGAACGTTAACGCGTAGGCGGTAATAGATTGGATAGGTAAGACGAGGATTATCAGGGAAAGGGAATTACGCGGCAGGAAACTGATTCGATCGATCGGAATAGTCGACGTAGCTTCGTGTAACGATAGGTTGGTGGAATCTTTCGCCGACGCTAGCTCGTTTCGAGGTAACTGCTATTGGAAGCCGCGGCGACGAATTTGCCAAAAGGAAGGAACAG
>NT_180435.1:662459-662736 GCF_000188095.3 Bombus impatiens | reverse complement strand
GCGGAGGTAGATAGGTGGTGTGGTGGCGCGCGGGACAATTATTTTCACCGGTTGGCCGTGTTTCGACGGTGTCTCGATGAGGTCGGATAATCGCGGTACGCGTGAGAGCCCCTGGGATTCTGCGTGGCTCGTCGAAGCAGCAGTCTGTGGCGGTAGATAGGGGGTAGTGTCGATGGCAAAGAGAGTCGACGGGGGGACAACGGGGTGGCGGAGGGTGAAGGGTTCGGACGGATTTTGCAGCGCGCAGTTTTCACCTTTGAGATTCCATCCGGCGGCA
>NT_180435.1:658807-661720 GCF_000188095.3 Bombus impatiens | reverse complement strand
GAAGGACGGAGGCAAAACTATAGAGGGGAAGGCGAGATTCGAAAACGGGGTGAAAGACATAGACCGGGAGGGAGATGGCGCGCGGGTGCGCGTCACGCGGAGCGAAAGAGGAAAAGGGGAAAGAGGGAGAGGAACGCGAGAGGGTGGGTTGTAGCAGCAGCAGCCGAGAGCCGGTCGATACGACCACCACTACAAACGTGTCGCAGGACACGATGCACAACCTGCTGGCTGTGTCGCGTGTGTAACGATACGCTCGCGACCCTTCGTCTCCCTCTTTTTCTCTCTCGCCCGATCCTCTCCTCCCTTCGGTCGGGGCTTTCTCACCCTTCTCGTATAGGACGAGAACGAGAGCTGCCGAGAAGCAAGGTGTTTTAGCACGGTCTCGAGGATCCGCCATTTTGAGAGCGAGTTGTTTCTCTCGTTCCCCTCGAAACCGTTGACTTTTCACGGTAAAATCTTTGCCGGGGCTCTCGCGCGCGTTTCGATACACCGACGAGTGTCTGGTCGAGCCGAGGAATCGCGTACCTTGATCGATCGACCAATCGCGATCGTCGCTGTTTCTTCGTGGTTTGAAGCGTTGCGTCCTTTCCACCGCGCGGTCTTCCTCACGGATCCGTTTAACGGCAGACCCAGGTCGATCGGTGTTGCGCACGAACGAAAAAGCGCAACGCGTACCTTTCTATCCCTTCGTATTCTTTCTTTGCAGCCCGACTGTAGCTTCGCCATTTAACCAGCGTTCTTCCTCTCTGATTGCAGTTGTTCTCTTGGACACGACACAAGAGGAGAAGCTCGAGTGGACAAAGTATCCGTTCGGCGCGGAAGCTAACACCCCAGGGGTAAGTTTTGCCATTAACGCGACGCAATCTCGTTCGGCCGGTGTCGTTGAGGGACCTCCGTTAAGAGGATTCCACCAGCGGAGGTGGTCCGCCGCTACGGTTTACGCGAGATCATCGATCGGCACGAAAGTGGTCTACGCGAGCGTGACGGGAAGTCGAGGCGCTGGGGTTTCTTCGCTGGCTTGCGAAGGCGAAAGAGCGTGTGCGAGCAAGGGAAAGAAGATGAAAAAGTACGAAATCTGCTCGACGCTTTCTCGTTCCGGACGGAACAGCGACCGCGTCCGCGTAGCATCCGTGGGGACAAAATGGTCACGCTGGAGGAAGAACAGCGGGTTCCGGGGGTACCAGAAGCACTTTATAGTCTCGGTACGCGCGGCATACGTGGGCTCCCGCTGGCCGGTGCGCTCTCTCGGCGCCATGTTTGTTTTTCAGTTGTTAAGCGCGCAGCGGGCCGCCAGACAGGTTTAAATCAGCCACTACCTCCTCCTCCACCTCCTTCACCACCGAGCACAGCCAGCACCTCCTCTGCTTTCTCTCTCGCTCTCTCTCCGTTGCTCGCGCGTCCACGTTGTCCCTCTCTCTTCCTCTCGCGTCCCATCTTCCTTCGCTCCTCGATAATCCCTCTCTCTTTCCGTGTGCTCGTCTCTCGCGCGGGACGCGCACCGCCGGACCAAGAGTCAGTCCGCTGGGTAACAAATTGCTTTTTGTTTGAACGGACAAATTAGAGAGACGGCCGCCAGATAGAGGGAGGAGAGGAACGAGCGGAGCGCGGCCGCGAGAGAGACAAGGAGAGGATGCGTTTATTTAACGTCGTAGAACGCGTACTTTCGTTACGAGCGCCGTTGAAAATTTCGTCCTGACCCGGCGAGACGACCCTACGTGGGTGTCGCCCGCTAAATATCCGCGCCGCGTCGCGTCACCTCGCAAAGTTTATCGGTGACGATAAACCGCGCGGACCGCTTGTTACGCTACGAGCTTCGTAGCTCGGTCGATATCCGTTCGACTTTCCTTGCCTCCGTTCTTTCTCGATTGCACGCTCGCACCGATCGATAGTAGCCGGATTAAAGACTGCTCTAGCGTCTGTGCGAGAACTAGCGATAATTAATCGATGGTTCCGTATTGGCGAGGGCACGAACCAAATTATCGGTCGGCCATAACCTCGTTATTTCGCGTTCGATTTAACAAACGTCGAAATCGGGAACGGGACGGCTGAAAAGATATCGGTCGTGGTTCTCGTCCACTTTTTCTCCCGTGGCTTTCAGCGTCGATCGTTAGTGCCGCAACGCTAATCGAACAGCGAAACGTTCCGTTTGAAAAGGTTCTTTGAGTTTGCTGTTGATTTTACTAGCTGCTAAACGTTCTCCGCTTCCTCTCGGGAACGGGATCAGAGAAACGCGCACCCGCTCGTGTGCACGGAAGCCCGATCTTTTCCTTGTAACGTCAGGGAAAAAAGCAGGCCTTATGCTCATCGTCAAGTACTCGAGTTCGCTTCGCACCTCTTCTGTCTACATTTAGTCGCAGCGCGCGAGGAACGCCACTGGAGCGTCCAAATATGTGTTCACGGCTTTCCTATGATCTCAAGGATCTATCTGCGGCGTAGTTTACACCTTGTTCTGGAAAATGGCTCGACCGTTTTTTCCATAGTTTCTACTTCGCACGCGCGCGCCTATTACTCGACGATCCACGGCCACGAATCGGCGACCACGTGCAGAAATTTCTTCCACCGCGATATACGAGAAAAACGTACGTACGATCTATGCTCGTAGTAGCTTGTAGATTCGCGAGTTTTACCAGTTAGTCGTATTTACTCCGCGGTAGTATTCGGTACAAATTGATGTTCGAACATGTTCCTTGCGACAGTTCTGTTGTTCCATTCGCATCTTGTCACGACGTATTCGTCTTTTATTTTTGCACCAACGTAACGCGTAGCCAATCGAACAATGCGTATCGTTGATAAAGAAGCGGAACGGCTACCCGCGAAAGTCTCGGAGATTTTAGCTCGTCGCGATCGGATCGAACGATTCGGATTTGACGTCATCGGAATAGATCGACGCAAACGATCAATGGCCACCCGCCG
>NT_180435.1:656317-658129 GCF_000188095.3 Bombus impatiens | reverse complement strand
ACCCGCCGGTGATTTCCTGGCCGATTCGTTTCGATATTTACCAAGTCGTCTGTAAACATTTTATTATACGCGATTATCGACCGCGCGCTCTCTTGTTCTTCGGCGATTACGCGCGACGATTCTAAGAACAACGGCTCACCCTTCGAATTCCATGGATTCTTAGCTCGTCGGTATCGATCGAGAAAAGACGACGAAAGAGGTTACTCTCGGCAATCTCGAATCAATCTTCGCGCGTATGTCGCCCCAAGCTTATTAGTTATTAGCAGAATTATCTTTCTCGCGACAATCCTTGAATCGACCTAAAGTCAATCTCCGCGCGTATTTCGTTCCGTAGAATTATTTTCCTCGCGACGTTTCGGTTCCAGGTATCCCGGCGATCGGACAAAGGTCCTGAGAAATCCTCCTAAAGTGGTTTCTCGGCTTCTTGATCCTCTCTTAACCAATGGCTTCTCGAAAGAATCGCGCGAACCAGACGCGAGATAAATCGCGTTCGTTCCCTAAAACCGAACTCTCTAAGACCGCCCAATGAGTTCTTCGGAACGGAGATTAGCACATCCCGAGTAGTTTATCTTCAGATTCGTCGATGATGCATCTTCGCTTATTTATTTAAAGAACGACACGTATTATCGAATCGCCAATGGTCGATTGCATTGTATCGTAGATCGATGCCGTTTGTCATGTACGTATCGGGTAGTGGTAAGAAGCCTGCGTCCTACTATACTTAACTTTCGACATCATTGTCTGGGAATTGGAAAATTTATATATATCGTAGCTTGCTATTTTCAAATCGAGGATACCTACGAGTTATTCGCTGCTTTAACGCGCGTTACACGTTATCGTCAGCTTGCATTTTGAAAAATTTATGAACCAAGTACAGGGGATTTTAAACGTACTGTAAAACACATACGTATACGTAGATTGTATTACACTTGGAGATGACAGAAGGAAGAAGCACGGAGCGACGATGACGAATGTTAATTTTGGTGACAATCTGTCGACTTGAAATGTAGAAATCTGCGTCATCCGAAGTCAAACGAAAGAACCTCGTCGGTAGAAGCTAGATACGAATCGGGACAAGGTTTGTCGCGCTATAAAAATGTATGTTGTCCCGGCTTATGATCGCTGGAACAGTCGGTTAAAAAATTAGTAGTTAGAAAATTGGTGAAAAATCGATGATAGGACATCGATTATTGATTTTACAGTGGAACTACGATCGCGTTTATCGAGCGAGAAAGTGCACGAACGTAGCTGCTTCGCAATCGACGAAGGTTTTATTAGGAGCATCGTGTAAAAGTAAATATGGGCAAAGGCGAACGAAAGGAACGGAAGGTTGTACGCGACAGTCACTTCGAAAGTTCTCCGTGGATCGAACAATACGCAAGAAAGGGTTAATTAACCAGGGAAGTCGGGTCGCGTAGTGGACGAAGCGACTTGTTTACCGGTTTCCTTACGCCAGTTCTAATCGCTTTGCTTTCGAGAATCAAAGTCCAAAGTCCCCGCATAATAAGTACGACTAGTATGGGGGTTATTAATATACAGGACCGTAGAGAGAAAGGGCGAACAGCGTCAGAACAAACAAGCCAAACAGAATTAGCTCGGAGTATTTGAACAACCTGATGGGGAGAGAAGGGTTGGCGTGCGTGGCGAAGCGAGACGTCGCTTTGATGGCGTTGTTGGTGAACCTCGAAACTCCTATAAAGGGATCTCGAAGATACTCTCTCTCTCTCTCTCTCTTTCCCTCTCTCTCTCCGTGTTCCACTGATCTCGCCTGCAGGACCTTGCAAAGAGGCCGCGTGCCACCCTCGTTCTCGA
>NT_180435.1:641707-655725 GCF_000188095.3 Bombus impatiens | reverse complement strand
GAACACACCGAGACCTTAAACAAAACAGAAAGAAAAAGAGAAAAGAGGGGGGAAAAGCCTCGACTCGAATTAATCGAGAACGCTCGAGTTCCCAGTCACTCGATCAACAGACACGGATGGACTGTCGCGCACTCTTCTCGACCTCCTCGACCCTTCGAGTTTACCTCATTTCCATCTTTGACATCGAAGGGAACGCATCACCCCGTTATTAAGGGAGCCGACAACGCCAAGCTATCTTTGGAATCTTTTCCTCCGTCGAGTCGATCCAAAGCGTTTCTTTTCTTCCTCGAGTCCATCGATACTCGAAGACCGAGAAGAGGCGAAGAGGTACAACAACCTTGGCTAGATCTCCGATCTTTCTTCCTGGAAAAATTTATCGTCGGTTTAGCGACCGTTCCACTCGTTTCCTGGTGTCATGTAATCCTCGCGCGTAGGAGAAGAGCCGGGAACGTTTAGAAAGTCCAATAAACAATGATGGGACAATTTTGGGAAACACAAGTCGTACGTTTCCGTGTACTTTATACTCGGTGCCTCGTTAATGTAAATTATCGGAGGTGGTATACACACGACGGCGTGTACCAATCGAGGACATCCAATCTACGGGAACATCGAGAAAAATCCTCGATAGCAGTCACAAAGAGGTACGCGACGCGATTTATTTTCACGGAGATAAAGTTTCGATAGAACGGTTCGAGCGACTCGTGATAGGGAAAGGAGGAGGAGGAGGAGGAGGATGAGAACGCGATCGAGAGCTCGTTCGACGGAATATTTAAATCATTTCCCGGGCCGGGAACAACGAGAAGGATATTCAAATGCACGGCCGATCGAGGTACATTTTCGTTCGAGTTTTCGGTTTCGTTTAACTTTCGAAGGGGTTCACTGAAACGAACGTGAACTAGCGACCAACTAACGGTACTCTGTCGCGATAACTGGCCCGTTTGGTGGAGCGTGAAAAAAAAAAAAGAAAAAAGGAAAAAAAAAGAAATATGTAAAATGAGAAACGTAGCTTCCGAAAGAGGATCCTCCGTATCGTTGGTTGATCATGCAGAGGAGAAGCCGGCAGCCAAGTTCATTTTCGAGTCGATGAAACGTGGTGATCGTGTCTGCATCGTTTCTGGCGAAAAGGTCTACTCCGCTCGCACGTGGCACTCGAGTTTCTATCTGACCGTTTCATCTCGCGTTTCCTTCATCTTCATCCTCCTCGTTCACCTCTGTTCAACTCGCGTTGGAACGACCGCTCCTCCACTCTGCTCGCGAACTCCGTTTTCCTCCTGCTCGCTCTTTCTCCTCGCTCTCCTCTCTCTCTCTCTCTCTCTCTCTCTCTGTCTTTCACCCTCGCCACCACCCTCTCTTTGCTTCTCGGGTCCGTGGCTCATCGTCGGTTCTCTCCGGGTTGGTCTTTTTAACCGCAGGCGTATCTGCATCTAAATGCGCTCCTCGGATGCGAAATTCTGAGGACGTCACGTGGTGATATGTGACTCGGGTAACCGCGTCTTCGGGGGCTCTCGCTCGTCAAGGATCGCCTTCCCGGAATGCGAAGCGATGCGACGCGCGAGAAAACACTTGGCGAGCCAACTTGCGCGCCCTTCTCGTCCACTTTGCCTTGTCCGCGTATATATTCGCGTTTTGCATACCGGTAGCGACACTCGTTCGGCAGGGTTTCTCGCAAATTTTCAAACGAATGAGTCATCGCCTCGCCTCCTTTCTCCGCTCTCGCTTCAACGAGCCTTCGTCGTTTTTACGCCCTAGAAATAAAACGCTCGTTAATCCGCTTCTTCCACAATGGAATTTTTTTGTCCGTGCCAGTATCTCCTAACGAAGGATCTTCGACTTACGAGGGAGGTAAAGGGTTCGGGTCAATTTTTATCGACGTCGTCGTTGCTTGTTCCGTCGTTGAATTTTTCAAAAGTCCTTTCGCGACGAGCGAATTCGTCGATTTATCGACTATTTCTAACGCCGTAACGTCTCTCGATCCATCGAATTACCTTCGTTTCCAATTACGTTGAAATCCGAGGATCGACGAAAACGCATTCTTCTCCTGCGATGATCGTATACGACAAGTTCGATTATTCCGTTTCCTTGCGAGATCTGAAGACGTCGGCGACGTCGAATATTAGGCGAATCTAATAACTCCGAATCTAATAAATATATCCGTGCTGTATTAATTATCGAGCGTCCCCTGTCAGGCATTTCGAAACGTTTGGAAGGGAAAAGAATTTTTGGAGGAATATGTCGTCAAGGCGGGAAAGCCGATATCGCTCGTAGATCGATTTTATGGAGATAGCCCGGGCGCCTAAGTAATTACCCGTAGCTCATAAAAAGACTACATAAATAGGAGGGTGGAGACAGGCGCGTGTGTCTTTCGGTCCGGACGTGTACCGGGTGGAGCACAATAATCGTACAGCTGTGAACATTTCGGGGCGCCGAACGGGAATAATAAATATCGGGTTACCTTCGGGGGCGTGTCTAGAATAACTAGCTGGCTATTAGCTAAATATTTATTAGCCAGATAAGTGGATGATTTATTCTCTCCCTTCCTTTTTGCTTACGTAAAGACCGACCGAGTGTCACCCCTGTACGACCTGTCAACCGCTAAAAAACCAACTACGTAATTCGTCGTTGGTGGCGCGTCAGGATCCCAACTCTCTTCAGGATCGATCGGTTCTCGGTGACTGTCGTTATCGAGACGAGTCGACGATCCGCGGAGCTTCGGAATTATCATCGCTCGCGACCATGTCCGGCAAACGAGCTTCGTTTTTTCCTAGATGATTTATCGACTCTCCGAGACTGAAATTCGAGAACCACTTGTCTCAGATATGGGGCGTCCCGTAATCAACCCCGTTTATCGTTATCCCGTTTATCTGTAGAAAGGCGGCGGTACGGTATGGCTCGATTTTGCCAATCGAAACCGATCGGGTTCCTGGTATCGTAATCGAGTTTCCGTTTCTTCCAAGTAGCGTGAGTCAACCGTTCCTTTCTCCAACGAACATGCAGTTTTACCGCTCTCGCGTTACTCTCGCGCTGCTCTCGGTGTCTCTCGGCGTATCCAGTTATTCTCTCTCTCTGTTTTCTTCGTCCTACGACCTGCGATATTACGCAAAATCGAATATAATCGTACTCGACGAAGGACCCTCGTGGTCGAGAGTCGTTGGAGACGGAAAACGAAACATCGTGCACGGGTGAAATTAAGCGAACGAGTTATCGGTCCTCGGCGGAATTAATCGAGCCGGGATCGAGGCTGGTGTCCAGGAAATTGTAAAACTCGGGCCGTCGAGTTCTCGAATTGCCGAACGTACACGTGTTTTCGGCTCGTAAAATGTCGCCAAGCTCGTGGACCATCGTGGCCAAGGCGTGTATACGTACGGCCATCGAATCGAAAAGTATCGATTACAGATTTCTCATCGAGGCACCGCTGAACGAAACAAAATCGCTCGCTTCGATCGATAAACGCGCAATCCTTTTCTCCGTACCCTTCTTCTTAACCTCTTCGTATTACACGACCAAACGTAGCGATTCGTGCTCTTAAATACAAGTCTCGTTCTAAATTCCAGATGAAAGGAAACTCGAGACGGAAATTTACATATTGTTGCGCGTGATATAACTCGTTCTCGTCTGATCGATCCAAACGACATTTTCTATCGTATTTGATCGCGCTCGAATCCTTTTTCCCAGTGTTAAGAGACCCGGTCTCTATATCAAATACGTTTCTCGGTGTGTGTATTCTCGTGTCTTCCGGAGAAAACATATGTTTCGTTTACAGACCTAAGATAGCGTTATCTCAGCGACGGATAGTTGGAAGAAAAGACGAGAGTCGCTTTGAAATGTTTGCTCAGAACGTAAATATGTATAAGCAAACCGTGGAAAATGCGTGGTGTATCTAAAAGCTAAGCGGGTGAGCATGTTTGGACGATTGACTGAAACGTTGATCGACGATTGACGATTGAATTTTGATGGATCTCGAATCGATATTTGTCAAACTACCGAAAAGTTGTCGCCTCGATGCCAACCTAACGCCGACCTAAGCCCCCTCTGTTTTTTTTTTTTTAAATACGAACGCGCCACTTCGAAAGGTCGGATTAACGCGATAATTCCTCGAAACGCGATTAGCCAGAAACGCGAGAAACTGCCGCTGAAGCGGTAAAAGAATCGCGGAAAGACGAGTCGTCGGCGGACGTAGCGACGACTACTCTCCTGTTGGCGGTGGTTAGGTTATACGCAATTACGAGACTGTCCTGGGACGCGAAACCCGTCCGAAATCGTGGAGAAGCACGGTCGTTACCGAAGCTGCTGGATCGATGCTCGGTAACCGGGCCTGACCCAGGAGTCGCGCTTACGCATCTGTTTGCTGATTTGTGGCCCGGCGTCGTTTCGCCGAGGGATTTTTATCACGGCGAAGCTATCCGGTGATTGCGTCGTTAAGGCCTTCCGCGGCAGCAGGTAGAGAGAAGAGAGGAGGCCTCTCGCTTCTCTCGTTCCTTTTTTCTTCTTTTTTCTCTCGCCTGTTCGCGCACCGATCCTGCGTACGCGCAACTTCTCTCCCTCGTGCAACGATCCACCGTGCGCAACATCGTCTCGTCTTTTCCTCGCGGCATGCATCGGACGTCCGTCGAACCATCTTCCCTCCCCCCTTTGGCTATTTTTTAACGCGTTTATTACGCATCCATCGATTTACACGCGGCCCGCAGTCGCCGATGTTGTACGTTCGTGATGCGATAGCATTAATCGCGGATGCATCGGTGATTGGTTTTTTAAAGGCGCATCCTCGGACGACGGCGCATGCAACGCCACGCTAGGGAAAAGAATACGGATTTAATGGATAAGAAAGCATCAACGTAGAAGGGAATCGCCTGACGACAGGCAAGGACGAGAACGTTCCCTCCGTGTTGCTCGTGCTTCTCCACCGGGTCTCCGGCTTCCTCGCAGTCGATGAGCCGAGACGTTTTATCGAGACACTCGATAGATGTACGATCCTCGGATCGTCTTCGGTCAAGACTGGATCGTTGTCGCGTGATCTGCATCGTCGGTCCTTTATTTCATCCTGTCCCTCGTGACTATCCGACCGTGTACCGCTCTCGTCACAGGACGGAAAGAGAGGTGTGGAAGTAGCGCGTAAGAAGAACGTGGAAGACGAAGGAAAAAGGAAGAACAGGTCCGCGGAGAGGCCATGTTTTTCATGCGTTTCGCTCTTTGACAGGAAGTCGCGCTCTCGCGTCCACGATTCCATCGAACCACAATTATTCGCTATTTTCTATCAGAAATTTTCGCACCGCCTGTCGTTGGTTAAAAGCCGCTTTTCGCGCTCGTTAATCGTACCGTTTAATTGCCGCTCTAGTATCCACGTTCGTTCGTTCGTTCGTTCGTTCGTTTGTTCCAACCCCCGGTGTTCTCTTCGATACTTTATCGTTTTTGCAGGGAACGTCGTAAATTCGTGGAATTCGCAGTGTCGTAAATCTAGCCGCCCTCGAAGCGCTACCGTGAACGTTCCCGTGATAATTACCAGAGCTTCGAAACGAAAAATAAGCCCGGTTCAACGACACGCGAATCCAGCCGTTCGTGAGCCAGTCGTACGCGGTCGAAACGATTTGTCCGATCGCCTAACGGATCTCGCAGCAGGCAGAACGAGGATGGGGTTCCTCTCGCGATCGCAAGAGGCAATTTTTTCCATCGCACCGGTACGCGATCTGGTTCTTCCTTCGGGCTTTCACCCACCGGTCGAATCTTCCGAAATTCCGTTTTCGCTTTCGTCGATAGCCCCTCGACGTACGGAGACGCTCGACCAACCTCGGATGGAACGAAATTAATGCTAATCCCCTGGAATTAATCCCCCGAGCCAAACGAGAGAATAGAGGTGGGTTACTCGGAGACACGCCATCGGTCACACGAGCGTCAGACCGTTTCCACGGGATTAATCATCCCGCATCCCGCTCTCTTTCCTCTCTCTTTCTGCTTCTTTTTCGGTCGATAGCGTTTCGAGATTTCACGACATCGCGATGGGTCGTCGTTTTATTCCTTCGTACTCTCTGCTCCTCTTTCGACGCGGGGTGACGTAAGGCAGAATTTTTGCGCGTCGACTGCGGTGCTGATTTAAAAGCGGTAAACCTCGGTCGAGCAAAATATTTGTTCGCGCCCTTTTAATGGTTAAACCGACTGTCGTGAAACGAAAACCAGCGAGAGACTCGTCGCTGTTGGCGAAGATGTTTGGGAAGAGTTTGTCGGGTTATCTTTTATCGAAAGTGGCAAGGAATCGGGGCGTCGTCATCGCGGCCTCTGTCGTATCTGCTTCGATCTCGACGTCTGAATCAGTGGTGTCGATCCCTTTCGTATCGCGTGACCGTGCAGGTTAAAAAAACTTATGCTTTCTCTATCTTTCTTAAACGACCGGGCTCTCTACGAGAACGTGTCCCTTTTGTTCTTCTGGCGTTGCTGCCGCCTGCACCGGCGTTGTCCTCACCTACGGCATGCTGTTCGGGTTTAACGATACACCAGAGAGGACGAAACAGACGAACGATCGTTTATTAGAACTGATAGCGTTTTAACTGGCTGAGATATTTCAGGCGGTGGAGTCAGGAAGACGGAGGAGAAGACGAAGAAGAAGAAAACAAAAGGAGGGACGAGAAGAGGGAGCAAAGAGCACGATCTATAGCTTATCCAAACCAATCTACGCGAGCGTTCGTTTATTACGCTGTTGGACAGTGTGCGCCAGCGTTTGGCCAAGATCATCCTCGTTACTAAGCGTGTGGGCCGAATTCCACTCGATTAAGATTTAATTTTTAAATCACGACCACTCGTCGCAACGAATTTACATCGCGACACGTGCTCTTCTCTTCTCTTCTCTTCTCATTTCTTCATTTCTCTTCTCTTCTCTTCTCTTCTCTTCTCTTCTCTTCTCTTCTCTTCTCTTCCCTTCTCTTCTCTTCTCTTCTCTTCTCTTCCCTTCTCTTCGTTCTCGTTGGACCGCGAACCCCCATGATGTTTACATCGTGAATTTCCCTTTGACGAGGGGCCAAAGGATTTCGTGATGGATGGAGCTCGATCGTCCGCCGATTGTCCCTCGATATTGTCACGATGATCGCAGGCCACGAGTCGTCGACCTCTGTTCGAGCGCGACACAGTTTGACACAGTTTTAAGTATCGTGTGATCTCTGCCGCGAGACTTTTCTCGTCGTTCGATGGGAGCAATTAGATGCAAAAGAGGATCCGTCGAATTTTAGTCGGCCTTTCGAAGCGTCGCGCGAAATTCGACGAGCGTTTATTAGCGAACGTTATAACGAATTTACGGTAGATAATAGCGAGTTGCGACGCGGCCTCGTCTAATTAGCCTAAAGTTTATTACAATGTGAACGGTTGTTATTTTCGTAACAACCGTTTCGTTTTTTGTGCAAACGCACGATTGTCGTAAAGTACAACGCGCGCGCGTTAATTAAGAGGGAAAAGGCACGGTTCGTTGCTTATTGCAGTTTTCTGCATCAATCGTCTGGCCGAGGTTGGCTATGAAAGCGCAAAGGGCTTCTAAAAGACTTCTACCGGCAGAATTCAGTGAAATATACTGCGAGCGTATATCGTATACAACGAGACAAGGGATTACGATCCACACACCGTGCTAGGATCTCTTCTTCCCTCGCGCCGGTCTTCGGCCACGGAGAGATCGGCCTCGGTTCTTGCGAATGCGACCAACGAACCGCGTTCTTTATGGGTTTTCCCGTCGTCTTTTATTCATCGGCTCGCGTACATGCACAAGGTACACGCCGATGAAAAATTTGTTACCGATTTACCCGACATCTAACCCCTCGATTACGCTTCGTCGATGTTTTCGTCTCGAGGAAGCTCTTTTATTCCGCGAATGATCGGCAACCGAAGGAAACCATCCAATCTCGATTTACGCTACAGGCGTGTGTTTCACCGTCTCACCTACTGTCTACGATATTTCGTACTTTGCCATTCTCAACTCGACGATCTGTAAGACGTAAAGAAAGACGTGTTGCCGTTATAAAGAAAGTGCCCCACGACTCGCGAAAATTTGCCCACTTTAAACAGTCGAATCGAGCGTGTTACACGAACGTAACGTCGGGTCCTTGATATTCCTTTAACGTCTCTTTGATATTTTCAAATAACTCGTTGAAAGCGCCTTTGCGGATTAGACGTGTACGTTCTTCCGCGTTTTCCATGATCGCGGATAAATCCTGACCTAGCTCGAGCTATCCGGAAGACGACGACGACGACGACGACGACGACGACGACGACGATGNCGACGACGACGACGACGACGACGACGATGCTGGAGAAACGAATGTCTCTACGGTGGCTGAATAACAACGGTTCTCTGGAAGCCCGCTCGGAGGGACAGACGCGTGCAGGCAAAGCATTATGCGCGCGTGTCAATCTCCAGCGGCGTGCTTGCCCCTTTCGCGAGGATTAATGAAAGCTGCATCAAACCCGAACCGTCCGCGTGCAGGACGACTCTTGCGCAAACATCGGGCCTCGGTACATTCTCGAGGGCATGCAGCCTCGTATTCCGTCGCTCGTCGTACTTCAATTCTCCTTTCACGGGTCTCTCGCCGTCCAAATAAATTTTTTTCCTCGCCACGACGCTCTTTCTCCTCTCTTCTCTAGCTCGCTTTGAAATTCAGCCGTGCGTCGCGTGATATTTTCGATATACGATATATCAAGAAAGGCCGCGATGCATTTCCTGTCAACGCGTTTCTCTCGGAACAAAATTCCTTTCGACGGTGGAAATATCAAACTCTCCGGTAAAACATCACTGGCGAACCTTTTTACCAGAGCGCGCGACCTCAAAAGTAATTTCCAGGAATTAAAATCATAAAAATGACAAGCAACGTGAATACTAAAATCCGCGCCTTTCCTCTTTTCCCGCGGCACAAAGAGAAAGAGGGCAGCCTGACGAGTACGAAGCATACAAACGCACGCGCGCCCGCCCCGGATGGGTCCACCTCGAGTCACTAGCAGCATAAATTCAACCTTCTGAACTTTCTCGTTCTTTCCATTTTCGTATCATTCTCTCTCTCTCTCTCTCTCTCTCTCTCCCGCCCCCTTCCACGCATCTCGAATTCACGACGAATTAATAAGATCGCAGACGGAATAATTCCGACGCGGCGCTTTGATCAGATTGTGCACCACTCTCGCTCGCAGCTTAACTCTTCGACGCTTCGGCTTAAAGTGGTTCGATGCTTTACGATTGCGGTCGTTAACTCGATTCTCGCGCGCTCTCTTCCTGTTATTTTTCTTCATCTTCCACGAACCGAACAATGCCCAAAGCTGCATTAAGGTACTTACGTACGTGAGTTCTTTCGCCGAGAGGATAGGTCGAATGCGTTTCGAAAGTTAAACAGTCGGGGATCCCGCGGCCTCTCTGATGTCTCGGCTAAGCCACTCGACCTTCGTGGTAACCACGAATTTTATGTACATCACGGAATAGATCGGATGGAGATTTAATTTCAACCGAAAATATAATATTGTATATACGACTGTTCCTTGACTCGGTTTAAATCGTCCCGATATTCCTGGCACGAAGACGGAGTTATTCAAATAGTGGAGTTGCTGCCCCTTGGCGAGATTTATGCCGCGAAATGGTTAACTCTGGCGTCTGCCACTCGTTTGTAACGTAAAAATCCGATTTACGAGGTTTGATTGCACACCGCGCTCGCGTTTAATCCGGTCTTCGAGCTACTTCTCCGGACCTCCGCGTTCGTTGCACTCTGATGCGAAGGGGTTAAACTCGTCGAAACGATCGGAACTGGATCGAAGACGACCGAGAACGCGTAGGAAAAGGCGCGCAAACACGAGACGAAGGGGAGGACGAACGAAGGGAAGTTAGGAAACGGAAGAACGGGGAGCGGCAGTGGCTTTGAACGGAGCTGTCCGTCTACCATCGGGTATCCAGGATGGCAAAGCCTCTCCTAATGTATCTGTACGTTTGCCATTACGATTCGGCGCGCGTGGGTTAAACTAACGAGACCGGGCGACTGCGAGTGAGAGGGTGAGAAGAGATCGGGCAGGCAAGGGACAGCGGCGGTGGCGAACGACGAAAGCAGGCTGTGCGCCGATGTTGGATTAAAGAAAGATGGAAAGCGCGAGCGCGATCGGAACAGAGAAGAAGGTTAGAGAGCGGAATACGTGACGAAGAGAAGGCGCGGCGGAGAAACACCGGGAAAAGGAGAAAGAGGGATATAGAGAGAAGGGGTGGTGAGTTTCCATCTCGATTCGGCCCGGTTTCCATAGCGACTGGAACGTGACCACGTTGCCCATGGGGAAGATGCAGCGAAAGAAAGACGAATATAGACAAGGGGATCGAAAGGAAGGAGAGAAGAAGAGAAAGCGTCACGGGTGCGCAATCTCTCTCTCTCTCTCTCTCTCTTCCTGGTTGCCTCGATGTAGCAAAGAAAAGGAGAAGGAAGGGTAGAGAGCGGGATAAATGGATACAGCGGGTAGAGAAGAGAGCGGTTAAATCAACCGTGAGGTCACGTGGGAGCACGGTAGACCCTTCGAAAAAGTTGGAGCGCAACGAGAAAAAGTAGCGACTCCGTTGCTCGCTGCAGAGTCGCCTGCAATTGAATTGGCCCGGGCCACGAACTTGGAGGATGGAAACGCGGCCGTTTCAGCTCTAGCTACGTTCGTAACAGGGAGTAATAAAATTTTCGTCGGTCGGAAAAATGCGCAGCCCCTAGCACACTGACTAGAACCTCGCAGACACGACGAAGGAAGAAACCACCTGCCCGAGTTTGGATAGTCATCTCGACCGTTCGATGATCGATAAAAGTAGTCTTGGGAAATTTCGAAGCGGCACGCTACGAACGCAAAGGAAACGATCCATGGGCTACGCCGAGGACAATCGAGTTTTGGCGTATCCCGTGAGGAACAGAGAAAGAGTGAGAGAGAGAGAGAGAGAGAGAGAGAGAGAGAGAGAGAGAGAGAGAGAGGAGGATTGCCAATTTGTCGAAGGGGTCTCGGCCGGTTGCACTCTCGGTACCGGTTGGATTGGCACCGCGGTTCGACCCCCTCAAAAGAACCTTGCGCCACAACGAGATCCCTCGCAGCTATCGCGAGAGTATTGCCCGCACAAACACATCTTAACCGTCGGCGCGTACTTTTAGCTGGAATCGATGATTCATCTCGTGGCATTGTTGCTCCGAAATGAGCACCGTGCTCCACCAGCTTTCCCTCGGAACGAGACACGCATACCAAAGTTTACGTGCCTCCTACGACAAGGAGGAACGCGAACTGACAGCAGGGGCGAAAGTCAATTTGGAAAACCTCGGCGTGTTCTGACTCGACGAAAGCTGAAGAAGGAACACGGAGGGTAGTGGGATACGTGTCGGACGGACGGCAGGAACGCAATCAACGGCACCCACGGAACTGGCATTTCGGAGAGAGAAGACACCACCCCTCCGATTTACCGCCATCGCGTAATTTCGTCGGCTCTTGTGCCTATTTCGTTTTACGTGCAAAGATTTTTGTCACTTTTCGTCTCCGAGGAAGCCCTTTGATTTTTATCGGAAGCTAATTCCTGGTCTTTGCGCCGGTAGCGAAAATAACAAAATTTTCCCCCACGCTTTAAGCTTTAACGCTTGAGATATTTCCGTACAATTTCATTTTGGAGATACGAATCGACGTGAAAATCTGACATTCTCACAAAGATATAAAATATCGTGGAAATAGCTACTTGCTTGCCAACGTAAAGGTCGATTCGCACGTTTCTACTACGACCAGGAAGCAGAAGTTTCGATACGCGTGATAAAATGACCGTGCCGTTGATAAAGTAGCCGTAATTCGATCTTAGGAAGGGAATCTGCTCGTTATCGCTGGTCCGCGTCGTCGCGCGATCAACCCATGCAGTTGCATATAATATCGCGCGATTTTATTGCGCCGAGAACTACGAGCTACAGTGTCGATTACGCTACCGTGTGCTATAAAAACGTCTTCAACCGCAACGAGGAAAATTTAATGAAAGACGTTAGCCGAACGGAGCGTCGAGGTGATTGATACAACTTGAACGGTATTCCGTTTTGAATGTTTCCTACGTTATTCGATAGCACGCGCGTTTCGTACGTTGTCGCGTATTTCGATTCCCTGAAAACCCGTAAATATCCGCGGTTCGTATCGTTGCCTGTTACTTTCAATTCGCCAGTGGCGCGTCTCATCGTGCCATTGCTCGTCCGCTAGAAAGGATGCGTCGCTTCGAATCTAACGTAAAAAAGAAAAAGTTCCGTGGCTGGTAAAAGAGAGCGAAAGTACCGTTCGCAGTCGGACGTGTCCTTCCGTTCGTTCTTTTTCACGCTCTCCGTGGGACGGGTCCTCCTAATCCGCGGAGGGGTCATTTCCCAAAGAAAAATGTGGCGCTCGTTAAAATTATCTACGACACCGGAGAGGAAAGCAGTCTGAGTTAGAGAAATCGGCTGGAAAATAAAAAGTTGCGGCTGATAAGGCTCGCTACAGTACCGAATGGGGGAGAAAAAGAGGAAAAGAGAGAGGCGAGAGAGCGAAGAGGAGCTGCGAACCGACAGTCGAATTAACTTCTCTAGGTATTTCGACCTTTGCTCGTTTTGTCATTGTCCCCGCGGATAAGGATCTACCGAGCTCGCGCACACCCTGCGTACATATATTTTTAGTCCTTTATGAGCGAGGGAGGAGGATGGCACGCACACGGAGAGCGTGTGCCCTCCGAGTGGTTCTATAAAATATGAGGGACATTAATATTCCGAGCCTGCCGAGAAGAGGTGGTGGATGGAAAGTGGGTAGAGCGGAAACCGGCAACGAGAATCCACCGAGGCAAAGTAGAAACTACTGTCCACTCGGTATTTCGAGAAACCCTGGCCTGCTTTCGCCGCCCTGTAATCGCTCTCTTCTTCGCACTTACGTACGGTACACGTTTTTCTCTCGTACGCGATTTTCTCGCGCGAACCCTGGAAATCGCGAGATGAGACTCCGCTTGTAGTCGATCCCGACTACGGACGACGAGCGTTGCGAAGGGGCGAGAGTATAATACAGGTACATTCTGGTACACAGATATATACGGCAACGCTCCGACGGTTGTTTTGCCTAAATTCGCGCCTAAAATTATCCAACCTCGCCATTCATGCTACCGTACGAGACGGTGTCTCCGGCTCGTTGTGACGTAAATCTAGCGACTACACTGACGACGATTGTAAAAATTCACACTTTTATCAACACGACTGAAATGCGCAACGTAGAACGCCTTTGTTCCGTCCACTAAATATCTTATCGAGTAATTGGACTTATATCGTGGAGTTTACTATGCTTTTTCGCTTGTTCCGACGCTACTACGCTCGCTGTTACGAGTTCGCACGCGAGTCTGCCAGGTTGCCTTTTTAACGAGAGTCCTCGATCAGACGCGGACGTCGCAATGGGATGCGAGTATCGTTTGGGACTAGTAGCTTTCGACTTTTTGAATCGCTCGCCTCTGATACAAAAGTCTCGCCTCGGGATAAAGACGCTTAAAAGTTACCGCGAGTTCGCGGTTCGCAAGGACGTGATTCTCGTGGAAAAAATACGGCCACGGAAGGAAGAGCACCAGGGTGAACGTATAGCTCGGTTACATTGTATCTCGCGGTGGTCCTTGATCGCGATTGGACCAGACTCGAGCGAGATTGGATCTGCGAGTATCGATCATGCATCGGCCTGGGCTCCTCCATTCGAGTACTAATGGAAAGACTGGTATTCATGTGAACGGCCTTCGGGGCTTCTGCAGGCCGTTGCCTGCGCACGTCCGTCCTCTCCTTCTCTTCTTACCATTTCTTGCTTCTTTCCTCCTCCTATTTCCCCTTCTCTATTCTTTCGTCCCTTTTCCTCTTCAACCTCCCCTTCACCACCGCCTCCTCCTCTTTCTTTTCTACTCGGTTCTCGCTGCTTTTCGTTCTCTTTGTCCGTTGTTCGCTCGCTTCCTCCTTCTCCTTCGCGCGCCTCCAGATCCCCGTATATCTGTCATCTAGGCCGCGTCGTTAGAGGAGAAACTCTGTTTATTGACACGAGTCGTCGAGTGGCTC
>NT_180435.1:637981-640975 GCF_000188095.3 Bombus impatiens | reverse complement strand
GCGTTTCCTCTTCCCCTGCGCGCGTTCGTGAACGTGCCGCGACAAACTGTGTGCACGGCTTAATGCGCTACCAGTTGAAATCTCGCCGGCGCCACGCGCGTCTTTCCACGAGAATTTCGTCCCGCGAGATCCAGCTGATAATGGACTCGAGCCAGACCGACGGGTAAAGACGAGACCAAAGAGGGTGGTACCCCCAGTTACCACCGATCATAGGCTGTGGACGCGTGTTCCCACAGAGTTTTCAAGCAAGATGCACCTTGTCGAAATTAAACAACGTATTCGCAGAAGTCTGGCGGTATCGTTCGAGTCTGTGGAGAACCGAGTAAATTTTGATAACGCGGAAGAGCTCCAGGAAATTCCACGTAACAACGATGCCAAGATTCGCAGGAGCAAAGATCCGCCAATCTTTAAACGCGTATATGGTGTTAGGCGAATCCGAGAACCTCTGTTCTTCCTACGGCTTCGGGGTTCTACTTTATGTTATGGATTCTTCGAGCACCGTTATACTCTTCTGGCGGTAGTTTCCCGAGGGAGCTGCAATTTCCGTCCTTTCGTGGATACGAAAGTTTCACGGAACTCTTCGAGGAGATTAATTCGGAAATTTATCATTGCTGCGAAGAAAAGGCGCTGCTGACCACCGTTGCCAAGTTATTCCACCGGAAAAAAAATAAAAGTTGCCCGCAACGATGGATTAAAATTCTCACTCGCGCAGGTGACTAACGGGAATTTCCAATTCCGCGAGCTGTGTTTTTCTTTGCGTTCGTATCGTGCCTCTGTTCACGGCCCCTTAACCACGGAGATATCATCCTAGAGATTCTGCAGGGTGGATTCGATGTCGCGCGTCTTCGTCCGAGTATTCTCCGAAATCCCGAATTCGACTCGCTCTAGATCGAGATATATCTTCTCCCTGCGTCCGCAACAAATCCTCGTTACGTACCGCATTCTCGTTGCGTTTCGCCTACCTTTGTATTTTCCACGGATGCATAAAAATTCGCGCTACGATTAACGCGATAACAGGTTTTTCTTTCTGCCAATTACCGGCAATAGAAACGCATTTTTTCACGCTTTTATGAAGAAAGCAGTCGATATTTTTGTCAAAGTACAGCGTTGCTTATACGCAATATCGGACGCAAAACAGCTACTCGTTATACTCGAGTTACTGCAAATCGGGGTACGAAGGACATGTAGATACTTTATGGACACTATGTTCTTGGACACACGGTGGAACATTCGTAGAACAAAAAAACCAACTGGCTCTCCTCCGTTTTCCCAGTCGTGTTATCTCTACGAAGCTTATCTTGGCGACGATCAAACAGGGTGCCGAGGCGGCATTATTTTTTTGGCCGGGTGTCCTCTTCCGTTTCCTCGGAGCGCGAACGCGACACGGGGTGCTCGAGCCCTCGTGAAATTCCTAATTAAGATTCGGGAGACGAAACCCGGGTAAGAGAAGCGAGAAGACCCTCTTCTGCCGCGCCGTGTCCCGGCTTCTCTTCTCTCCTCTCCTCTCTGTTCGCCTCTCTCGTTGCCTTTCTTCCTAGGTGAGAGAGCATAGCCGCGGGCCATTGTGACTGGAGCGTACCCCTCGGTCGTTACCCACATTGTTCCATTGTTGGATTATCATAAACACAGTTTCATTATTGCGATAAAGATGGCACGTAGCCTGAGAGCGTAGCGTCGAACGAGCCTGGAGAAACGCCACCCCCGGGGAAAAGCGAACTCGGAAACTCAATTTCTCTGGCCAGGAAAAGGGATGGCCGCGTCGCGCACCCGCTCATCTCCGTTCATCTCCGCCTCGACGTTGCACACTGTTTCAGAACGGGAAAAAGATGGTAATTTCGATCATTTTCTATTACCGTAAACGGCGTGCGATTTTTTTTCGTTACACCTGAATTTCTTTTTCTTTCAAGTTTCTAAATCGTTAAAGAATTTTAAGCATTTTTTTACGGCATACGTCTGGCGCTAGACGTGGTTGCAAGACGCGGTATCGTTCGCGGGTTAAACGACCGTGAAAATATTTGACCGGGCAGAGAGAGTCGGCCGAGGAAACGCTCGATTAGCCGGGGAATCGTATTTTTAATTTAATAATCTGGTCGACTCTGCTGCGGCAGATACGCGGATGCGACGAGCGGCTTCCTCCAGCCCCCCTTATATTCGGTCAGAAGAGGCGGAAGGGAGTACGCGCGTCGATATTTCCCCGAATCGAAAGGCAATTCCGATAAAATAACTGCGGGCGTGAAAGGTCGCGAAAGGAAGAGGGGGAAACGAGCTCTCGAACACAATGGTCGTAGGAAAGCCGTTCGCCGGCAGGTGAAGATCGTTTTGCCGCGTACCATCTGGACGACCATTGTACGGCTCGTGTATCGACGTGTTCCGAGGACTCGATTATTATCCAAATATCGTGTCGATCGGCGGAACCGCGGTCGACGACGATGCTAAAACCAGTTCAAATAGCTAACGAGACTTCGATCGAGGCTCTCGCCGGCATGCAACCTACCGTGCAACTCGAGCAAAAAATTGCTCGCCGCTTACGCGTAGTGGGCTGCGAAAACTGCACGTTGACGTCTCGTCCACTTTATTGGGATCCTTTGTGGACCCGTAAATTTTAATCGACGCGTAGTTCACCTCTCGCGTCCGCCTCTACGTTAGTCCACGTTACGCTTGTACGCGGAGATCGATCTGTACGGGCTACCGAAATTCCTCGACTATTTCTAAACAGTCAGCGAAAGTCCGTTATAGCTGACTTTGGTGGAAAGCGAAGCGTAGACGAACCGAAGGACGATGTCCCGTTAAATTTTGCGTGGTCGCGGAACGCGCAGGTCTCGTTCGGATATCGGTGCCGCGCGACTGCACTGGAGGGCGTCAGATGCGCCTCATTCGTGTGCACGTTCCCTGTCACGACGAGTAATTGAGTATATAATGGATTCCTGCGACTGCGATACGTCAAACTGACAGGTCCAGGGGCGTGTGTCGAGGGCTCCGGCCGACCAGGTCCTT
>NT_180435.1:636099-637498 GCF_000188095.3 Bombus impatiens | reverse complement strand
CGAGGGCTCCGGCCGACCAGGTCCTTCGATATTAAAGCCAAACCCCTCGGCCTCACCCTCCGCCGAGCTAATTCGTGACGATTTTACGAAGCCGCTATTTTTCTTCCTTTTCTCTCGTTGCAGTTCGAAGGACGGAGAGAACAAACGAACGCAACGAGACGCGAATCTTTCGTCCTTCTCTGTGTTCCCTTTCCTCCCTCTTACGAATTAGCATAAGATCAGTTCCACTCGCGCGCATCCCCCAACCGCATCAGGCAGCGGCGAGGGTTGAGATCGAACAGGAAGAGAAAAATTACATCGAGTATGCAGAACGATCGAAGCCGGCGGATCCGCAATTTTACCCCACGTTCGATCGCCGGCTCGTTGCAGCGAGCCCATAACCCGACGTGCCGGCTCGTCTGCTTCACGATCATTGCCCGGCTACGCCCCTTACGCGCCGACACTCGTCAGCCGACTCGAAATAGCACCGGGATATCGCTCGGTGTATCTTTGGACCAGACTCCATTCACACTCTCCAACTCCACGCAACTCGCGCGTTGGATGTTCGCGACTCTCTCGTTCTTGTTGTCGATCTTTTTATTGCCGCGGCCTGCGTGGCTGGCTGTTTGTCGGCTGGCCGAGGTTTCCCGACGTCGTGGTAAATCGCGTTCCCCAGCGTCGCGCACGTTTTCGGCGACCAACGTTGTTACGCAAAGAACGATGACTCGCGGATGGCTGCAGAATTCACTGCAAAGCCGTAGATTATCGTAGAAGCTAGTCAGGAGGTCAAGGTTCCGACGTACACCGGACCGCGAATTTTTATACAAATTCGTACTTTTGTATGGAAGTTCGTATTTGATATGAAACGGTAAACGACCGAACGAAATACGATAAAACTTTTTTGCTTTGGTTGAATTCGTCAATCTGTACACGAGTTGCCATTGTCCGAATCAAAATGAATAGGTTAGCGAGAAAAATTTACGATCCTCCGACGTGGTCGGATAAATAAAGTTTCACTGTACGTTATATTCGTGTTCAAGTACGCACAAATAGTAGCGTACACTTTGGCAAGAAGCGAGATAAGAAGCGAGAGACGAGTTCAGAGTCGGCCAAGCTGTTTCGAAGAAGCTTGGAAATGCACGGGCCACCCCGTACGGTCGAGTTTTCAGACCCCCACGTGACCGAGCAGCCCTCCTCGTTACAGCGTGACGTGCCGTCTCGTCAGGGGCGACGGTCATTGGCGCGTTCAGCCCTTCCGACACGCGACACCGACGACACGCCGAGTTAACTCGAAATATTACGACGCCAGTTAGGCTCATTACGGATGGATGGCTATCGATGGACGCGATGGTCGCCGTTGTCGTCGTCGTCGTCGTCGTCGTCATCGTCGTCGTCGTCGTCGCTGATACCCTACCGCGAG
>NT_180435.1:631570-635253 GCF_000188095.3 Bombus impatiens | reverse complement strand
ATACCCTACCGCGAGACAACCGCTGAATTCCCTCGGCGACGAGTTTCAAATAGAAATTCTTTCCCGTTTGTCGAGTGGCGCGAAAATACGAGGCGAGGCGAGAATCGTTTTTCGTGGAACGCGATAAACCTGGATCTAGGGTCGTCCTTGGACGATGTAGATGCCTCGTTCGAAGGTCCGGTCGTAACCGTCGACAGTTTCGTCGCGGAAGTTGACGCGATTGTCGGCGATTTTTCCACGCGACGAATCGAAATACCGACATCGGCGCGGTGTAATCGAATTTTCGCAGAAACCTCGCCGTCAGGAGTCGATTTCCCGATCATAAATCTGACGGCTGAAAATTGCTTCGCAACGCTCCGATGCCGAGAGAGAGAACGATTTGTCCTATTCAGTGATCCCCCGACGAATAATCCAGGAATAAATTCTCATCCGATCGTTTCTTTACCCTCTTTTCGCCTCGATATTTTCTCCCTTTTCCGCGTAACGCAGCCATCGAAAGAGAAATCTCAGTTAACGCCCGAGACCCATGGAAATGCTGCTTAAATGGTGTTTCCACGCACTTTCCCCATCCTGAGGCGCCGCTGTATCAGACCGAGGGTGCCGAATAAACGGCTACATAAAGTTCAGGATTGCCGTGCAACCACCCTAGCACCATACGGAGGGTGGTCAGCTCTTTCGGCCACACATATGTGCACTTGCTCGGGCACGACCCTCTTTCATCTACTTCGTATCGAATACCTCTACCGCTTCTTTAAAAGGAGCAACGAGAAACTTTTCGCCCAGCCGTTTTCCCGTTAAGCGAATCCTCTCGCGAACCAAACCGATCAAACCTACTTTTTGTTCGTTTCCTGATCTCGTTACGTACCGAGGTTCGACGAATAATAACCTCGTCTTGCTACTGCGTTAATGAAAATTCAAAATGTTTCGTACAAAGTACACGATATATTGGGGAAAAGTTTGCTCGAGCGTGCAAATACTCGAAGCACGTTCTATCGAGAGAGTCTTTGTCTCAGCAGCCTGAACGTGATTCGCGATGGTCGATTTCGCAAGAAACGATTCCGCAAAAAACGATTTCGCATTGACGATAGACGCGCAAGCTGTTGGATCGTATTTCCGCCGGCGCAACTTGCCCTCCAGTTAATTTAACTTTCGCGATTCCGTGGACCGTGTTACTCGTGGCCCGCGGTAACGCGCGTTCCTATGGAACAGCCGGTAGAATGTGATGCACGTAGCACGAGCAAGAGAGTAGTACGTGCGCCCGGTTGCAGGCAGCCCCAAGGGCGAGGGACGATGGTCGGGAACGAGAGCTCGATATATATTAAGATCCACAAACCCTCCGCTAGACTGAAAGTTCGTCCATCCCCCACGCAACCCCCTAAGTCTTCTCTCTAACTCCTTTTGCCCCGCTCGACCGGAGCTACACCATCGGAATTGCGATTATGGTGGCAATATTACGGTTCACCGAGGGAGAGAGGAACCGTTTCGTTCCTAGAGCTACGTAGCCACGGAATAAGGAAGGAACGAACGGACAGACGGAGAAGGCTTCCTCTGCCCCTTTTCGTCTATCCGCAAGATTCCCTCTTCCGACAACTCGTACTACGAGCCGCTCGCTCGCAGAGCTTATTGGCTTTATTTCGAAACCGGCAGTTCATATCTATTTACTGGCGCAGGGTGATCCACGAGGAAATAGAAAACGGCGAGTGACTCGACGAGACCGGTCTGTGCCTGCTGTGGCCGGGGATGCTCGTGTTCCCCGACAAATCGATAGCTTAATGCCTCGTTCGTGTAACGTGCGTTACACTTTATTGGCGACGACTCAGTTCCATCGTTTTCCGTGAACAAGAACGCGGAATTCCTCCGACGAACGAATAACAACGCGGAACGAAACTTTTTCCCCTATTTTATTCGTCGAGTGAGATTCTTTCTCGGGTCAACGTCCTTTCTGGCGTTCTCCTAATTTAATTCTCTTCTATCGATCTCGTTGTATTTTATTTATCGTTACAGCAGCGATGCTCGAGCCTCGGCGTTACGTCACGCGAACTATGTAAATCAAAGGTTATCGACTCTCCGACTCTATTCGTGCGAAAAATTCCTCGTTTCGTACAGAGTAGCTGATTTTCCCGTCGATAGGTATATCGTCTGTTGATCGGAGGAATTAGCGATTGGAAACCGACGAGATCGATCGGACGTAGAGCGCGTTGACGGTCGTCGAGAACGACCGCGTCGACGTAATTTCCGAGCGAATTAACGATCATCGATCGACGCGGCGAGGTGGAGCGTGGCGATAGTATTTTTCCGCTGGACGTAGACCGAGCGTTCGGGGTAGAGCAAATATCCTGGCCATTCATACACACGCAGCAATTAAAACCGACGAGTGAAATATATTTGGCTGCCGTGTTCCCACCGAATTCGCATTTGCCTCTCGATCAACTCGCATCGCGATCATTCTCCAACGGATCTTTCTTTATCTCGACCGATTTCGGAAACAACGTCTCGGATACAAAGTGGATTCGTGTCGCGACGGTCGATCGATTTCGGCTAATTGAGAGGCGCTGCTCGCGATCCGACAAATTCGCCGTTTCATCCGATAAAGAGTGGCACGCTAACGTATCCGAGCCGCGAAACGCGTTAAGTGGCGTAATTAATTTCGCATGGAATCTCGCCATCGTACCGCACGGAAAGACGGATTAAAGAAGTAGCTTGGACGTTGATATACCATTCGGCTTCTATCTCGATTTCTCCTTTGCCGGTCGTTCTCTTTTTCTCTGATTGCCGTGGCGATGAATAATTTCGGGGAAGAATCGCGCCGTCGGGAAATCCGGCTCGCCGAAAAATCGTAGCGGCGCGGCGCGGCGCGTTAAAAAGAGGACGTCTCGGCGGGACTCAATTAAATTCCGCGGGCGTTAACGACGCGCGTGCACTCTGTCTTTTTTCGGTTCGCGGCAGCCTCTGCAAGCGGCTGCGACGAAAGAACGGAATGAAAGCGGTTGCTGAGAGACGAAGAGGGATGAAGAAGGAGAAATAGAGGGAGAACGAAATGGGCGGGTGTAGAATTTACCGTGCTAACGCAATTTCCCAGGCGATAAAGCCGCCGCGTAGGCGTCGAAATAACATCTCTACGACTTTTCTTCGTTCCTCTAATAGTCTTCGCGCCGTGCGATATTACCTGACGCCTTTTGCCTCTTATGATTCCTTCGCCGAGAATATAACATTGGGTCGAGCGAATGCCGGTCAAAGTCGTTTCGTTTCTTAGGTAATTGCGATCGGCGCGTGATCCTTTAAACGCGTTCGTTAACGACCACGCAACGAGCCGCCGTGACTTTTCTGATCGCCGCACGCTCACCAGAGATGAAAGAATCGGTCCTTCGTCTCGTCCATCTACCGAAACGAAATCGTTTTTTTTCCCCTTGGTCCCTGCTCGTCATCTTTCCCCGTAATAATCTCTTTGTACTACTGAGTAACCGTACGGCTGAATTTATTGCGGCCTCCCTGCCGGAAACACGTCCGCAAGAAAATCTTCTGGGTAAGAAGCCTGATCTTCTCGATCTACCGTTTTTTGTCCGTTCTTACCTACGTAGCCTTTCCTCCGCGCGAGAGACCGAGTATCGAAAGAGAAGGAGAGAATAGTCGAGGATGAAGAGAATCGTCTGTCGACGAGGAGAAGGACGACTACGAATACGGCG
>NT_180435.1:631308-631469 GCF_000188095.3 Bombus impatiens | reverse complement strand
GGCCGGAACTTTTTGCGGTCTCTCTCGGGACGAGCCCAAGCCGAGGGGGGCAATAAAACTAATGGTAACGCGCGCCGGTAATTCCTTGCGGTCTGTTTGTCGCAAGTCGACGACCTGGCCTCTCCGCCTCGTCATTTGCCGAGGGAGGATACCGCGTTCAA
>NT_180435.1:598372-631179 GCF_000188095.3 Bombus impatiens | reverse complement strand
CCGCGTTCAACATCGACGGACAAGTGGTTCCTCGGATCGGACATGGACCAGCGTGAACCTCCTCTCCCTTTCTCTCTTTTTCGCTCATCGCTGTCTACCGATCGAGCCGATAGAGATCGGACAGAGCGTCTCTATCCGACGACTCTCCCTTCTACCACGAGAATAAATCTGTCCAAGCTGGACGCGCTGGGACTGCTGGCTCTTTGTCGTCTGACTCGAATTCTTTGCAACTTCCGTAATCCGTCTTCGTTGTTTCTGTAAATTCTCATCGAGGCGGTTGAAACGAGCGGAGGGAAAGAAGCTGGAGACGCGTAGAGAACGGAGGGACCCGCGCGCGGAGATAGCTCCGACCAGGGGGGTCCCCGGCAAAGCTGATTTCGTTAGATGCTGACTCGGTGAAATCTCGCGTAATCCGAACGCAAACACCCGAGTCTCTTGGACGAGGATCCCGAAAGGGGATCCATGCGGTGTCTCGCGTTATTTAAACAGCGTTTATCTTATCGAGGTTCGTCCGGACGCACGCGTGGGTCAAACACCTGGCGAATAAAATGTCCCGGTGTGTGTTTTTCTCGTTAATGGTTAATCGTATCGTGCGGAATTAAGATCGTCCCGTGCTCTCGTTTGATTGCAGTGGGTGGAAGAGTCGTTCACGAACTTCGACAAGGGCATCAATTGGCGGAGTTACGTCGTCTGCGACGTAGCGTACAACAACGTGAACAATTGGCTATGGACGCCGTTCATCGAGAGGGGACCGGCGAACCGCATGTACATAGAAATACAATTCACGACTCGTGACTGCTCGTTGTTCCCCGGAAACGCGCTCAGTTGCAAAGAAACTTTCAGTCTACTTTACTACGAGTTCGATGTGGCTACCAAGGAACCGCCACCGTGGGAAACGGATAGTTACAAGTTGATCGGTAAGCTTGCCAAACGTGTTTTCGCGATTCAGAAACTTTTCCGTATAGTACGAGCCGTGTAAAACTGTCGGAATTTAGCCGTTGTTCGAGTCGCGAGACGAAACCGACCGTTTGATCCACAGGACGCATCGCCGCTGGCGAGGGAAGGTTCAACACTAACACCGGGGTGGTGATAAACACGGAGGTCAAGTCCATTCCAGTGACGAAGAAGGGCGTGTACTTCGCGTTCCGCGACCAGGGAGCCTGCATCTCCATCTTGGCCATTAAAGTTTACTACATCAGCTGTCCGGAGATCTCTGTGAACTTCGCACACTTCCCGGCAACGCCTACGGGTCGCGAAGTCGCGTTGATCGAACAAACGATCGGCACTTGCGTGGACAACGCCGTGGTCATCGAACAGCCAACCTTCCTCTGCAAAGGAGATGGCAAATGGTACCTGCCTAACGGCGGATGCCACTGCAAGCCTGGCTATCAGGCTGACGTCGAGAAGCAAGCGTGCACCGAGTGCGCGATCGGTAAATTCAAACACGAAGCTGGGTCGCACAGTTGCGAAGCTTGTCCGGCTCACAGCAAATCCTCCGATTACGGATTCACCGAGTGTCGATGCAACGCCGGTTATTTCAGGGCCGAGAAAGATCCGAAGAAAATGCCTTGTACACGTGAGTTTCTTAACTTTGTATCGTTGATCCTCCCCGATCGGGGATATTTTATCGATTTACGCGTTTATAGAACCACCGTCGGCGCCACAAAATTTGACGGTGAACTTCGTTGACCAGTCTACTGTGATTCTGTCGTGGAATGCGCCGCACATGCTGGGCGGCAGAACAGATACGACTTACAGGGTGGTCTGCGATGCCTGTAGTATGGGCGTCAAATACATTCCCAACACCGTGAGTATTTCCTCACCGCTCGTGGTCGTTTCGTTTTCCTGCGAACGATGAAACGCGCGTTAATTCGACTGGTTTCGGTCAAACAGGAAGTTTTCAACGATACGAAGATCACGATAACGGGTCTAAACGCGGTGACCACGTATCGATTCCAAGTATTTGCCGAGAACGGTGTATCGGCGTTGGCTGGAAAATCCGAGTACGTGGACATCACCGTCACCACAGAAGCTAGCGTACCTAGTTTGGTGAGCAACGTCAGGATTACCAGCGTGAAGAGTTCGGAACTGAGCATTAGTTGGGACGCTCCGGTAACCGAGGTCGGTGGAGACAGCGATCTGGTCGAAAGATACGAAGGTAAAGTTGCTTGTTTCCTCCTGATCCCTAAAGTGCGAATATATAACTTTAACGACACGTTCGTCAACCTAGCCCCGACCTAACGTGTAACTATAAATACGTATAAATTAATCAATCGTTAATATCGCGTGATCTCGTTTCAGTGAGGTGTTATCCGCGATACGACGATGCTACCAACGCTACGGTTATACAAACTTCCGAGTTATCCGCCACGTTCAAGGGCCTAAAACCATCGACGGACTACGCGATACAAGTACGAGCGAAGACTACGCGAGGCTGGGGCGAATATACGCCCATAGTTTATAAAAAGACGCCTCATGCTATGGGACTAGGTGATTATCAGGATTAGTTGTATCACGCGTTGCCACCCAACGAACCACCCATTCTCTCAGTCAATATTTTACAGCGGTTTTAAACTTACGACGACACAGCGTGCATAATTAAAGCATAGTTTCTTAACGGGACATGTTTATTCGTCTTTCACAGACTACGTCGGAGAAGACGACAATATGCAAGTAAGGATCATAGCAGGAGCTATCGTTGCTGTGGTAGTCCTTCTGGTGATCATCATTATCATGACCGTTCTGATTTTGAGAAGGTAAACGAATTGTTTCTAACATTAAGTAGTAAATTAAGGACGATACAGATTGAAATCATCGTCCAAGCATTTACCGTGCATTGCGGCGTTTCATTTGACTCTGATCTGATGTGGTATAATTTCGATACAGCAGGGCCTCGGACGAATGCAACAAGAAACAGCCCAGCGACTGCGATACCCTGGAGTATAGAAACGGCGAAGGTACGTTTGTCCGATGCCGACAGGCTTCGATTCTCTTTTCTTTATAAATTCATTATCGCTATAACCCCTGTCACTTTTATAGTTGTTTCACTACGCCCTCGTGTCTTGTGACTAATATTTTTGGATCACCACCCCCCGTTAGATCCAGCAAGTATCGACCCCAGCCCCATCAATGTATACAATACCCCAATGATTTATGTCTTGTCGCTAAACATCCAATACTTTAGAAGTACTTCTTCACTATCTCTCTCTGACGAAAGAAAGATTATTGAAAAGTGGTTCGTTTAAAGAAAAGAAAAGAAAACAGAGAAAAGCGCGAGAAAAAAAAGTTATCCGAGTCCGAGAACGGCTTCAGGCCAGCGAGTTAAAAAGAATGAGAGACGATCGCTTACGAGCAAAATTCATACCGATCTGGCCCACAACCTAAGTACCATTATTCTAACAAAATTCTTTCGATTCTTTCTTTTCATGTGCGATTCCCCTAATCTATCGAACCTGCCTCCATGAAAAATCCATGAAAAAATCCAATGAAACAATGTACACAATCGCCTGCTACTACAGGACTAGTTGTGACCTACAGTAAGTCTTCTCCAACACCTCAAGTTTTTTTTCTAGGAACTCGGTTTTGCGTAGTTATCTTTGCACCCCCTTGTACATGCGTCTCTTTGATGCGTTCTAAATTTTTTACGCACGGGCACGCACGATCTTCTTGCTCGCTCCCCCGTCGAACAGACGAGCGCGATATCAGCTTTGCGTACATACCAAGTACCCTCCGAAGATGTGCGTGTACGTGCTTTTCATGCTTGCGTCATACAGTGTGCATCTACGTTCTGCATGCGTATGTTGTTAGTTGTGTTATCGTTGGCACTGCACTTGTTTTATTTGCGGTATGTCGTCTCATATGTTTTTTCCCCCCCTTCCTTTTTTGTTTTTTATTTACACGCGAGAATTTATACGCGTGCGACTATCGCAGAAGCCGAAGACAAGAACGCACGAAGATCAAGCAAGCGAATTAAACGCGTTTCCTATCTTTTTTTTTTTTCAAATTCTTTCTCGAGTCGTTGCCTCTGTTCGCTCGCGTCATTAAAACTCTGCTCATCGTACATCCTTCGCTTCTTTTTGTTTGCTGTTTGTCAATTAGTGTGTTGGTTGTTGTGTTGTTCACAGTGCACTGCAAAATGGACAGTTCACCGATTGTGACAACCCACACCAACAACAAGAGCAAGTCCTCGCGTAAGTCCTTAATCAGTCCGAGTAAAATTTCGTCGAAATCGTTGAATCCGGAGGGGACGCGTCGACGCAAACCACTCTCGTGATCCACAGAGTCTTCGAAACACTTTACACTCGCTCAAACTGTAATACCACACATTGCCCTTTTCTTATTTTCGCTCATACACCATCGTCCGAAAATCTTTCCTTTCTACCTCTGCTTTTATCTCTCTCTCTCTCTCTCTCTCTCTCTCTCACTCTCTCTCTCTCTTTCTCTTCTCTTTGTCTCTTTATCTTTCCCTTTTCGTTTCTCTTTGTCGTTCCCTTAAATTTTAAGTAGACGAGAAGCACGAAAAGAAAGCATGAGATTCCTTTATTCTCTTAAACGTGTTACCAATTTGCATCGTGTTCTTTTGTATCTCTTGCATCGTTCCATTTTTTCAGCCAGTCGCCGAGATCTTTTCCAATCGTCTGTAATAACGTTCTGTGCGTTGACGTGTGCGAAATACTGGCATGTTTCGGTGGAACTCGAATTAATTTGCCTCGCAGAGTTAGCGAGCCGTCGCAGATGCATTCGCGGATGTAAATTAACAGGCGACGAAGTAATTCGATTCGACCGGAGCATCCTCCGCGCTCCGTACTACGACTAACGTCATTCAATCTGATGCATCGTAATTGAAATCATTTGGCGTATTAGGCATGCGAGGATTTCTACGCTAGCATGAAAGTTATTTAGCGCGCGATTTTTCAGTTTTCATCGTTCCGTTTTAGATCTTTTTATACATAGTGGTATAATTAGTGAAGTATTTCGTTGCCCCTTACTTTATTAGTGAAAGCAAATATTTTCCTTTGTATCGGAATTATTATAATAGAAAGTATTTATTATACGATGAAAAATTGTGTCAAGTATAAATATTTAAAGATAAGGCTGGAGAGTTGGAAAACTAATAAACACACGGTTTCAGCCTTTTTATATATATATATTATATATACACACGTTTGTTTTATAATTTTCAACATGTCTAATTTTGTTTAAAGAGGAAGGGTGTGTGAGTGTTTTCACGGGATAATACGATTGACAGTCACGGAGCGAACGTTGTCACTCTCGCGCTCCGAGATTCCGTCAAAATTTAACACACCGGCCCTCGTGTTAATATAATGAACTCTGTTTTGGTGACGTTGCAGTGACCACGCCGCTGTTCACACCTGCAGTGGGAGTTGCTGCCGCGAGTGCAGGAGGCGCTGGTGGCGGAGGTGCAAGGAGTTACGTCGATCCTCATACTTACGAAGATCCGAATCAAGCTGTGAGAGAATTCGCCCGAGAAATCGACGCAGGATACATTACGATAGAAGCTATCATAGGTATATAAATACCCTTTTCGTGTCTTTCGAAACGTTGATACGTTCTTCGAACACCTAGCTAGCATCTCGCATCTCGCAAGTTAGTCTTTCCAGATATTTTTTTGTTAACGAATTTCTCTCGTTTCTCGTTAACGAACAGGTGGTGGAGAATTTGGCGACGTTTGTCGAGGAAAATTAAAACTACCGCCAGACGGTCGAACGGAGATCGACGTCGCGATCAAGACTTTGAAACCAGGCTCCGCGGACAAAGCTCGCAACGACTTCCTCACTGAAGCCTCCATCATGGGTCAGTTCGAGCATCCGAACGTGATATTCCTGCAAGGTGTCGTAACCAAGAGCAATCCGGTGATGATCATCACGGAGTTCATGGAGAACGGTAGCCTGGACACTTTTCTGCGTGCGAACGACGGCAAGTTCCAGGTGCTGCAGCTTGTAGGCATGCTTCGCGGTATCGCGAGCGGCATGCAGTATCTTGCTGAAATGAACTACGTACATCGAGATCTCGCGGCGAGGAACGTGCTCGTGAATGCTGCCCTCGTCTGCAAGATCGCCGATTTCGGGCTTAGCCGGGAGATCGAAAGCGCCACGGAAGGAGCGTACACGACCAGGGTAAGTAGTCAGCTCGCAGAAGACTGTTGCTCGCGTTATGGTACAACTTCATTTATCCGAAGCTCTGTATAGTAACAATCGCGTTAACGTTCTAACGTTTAACGAAATTAGAGGTGAAAATGTAGACGAAAGGTTTTGGTCGATGTGAATTTCATAGGCTTGCGGTAACGCGAAAGAACGGCGAAATACTTCGGAACCGTTTGCTAGACCGAGGAATTCGGATAAACGAAGTTGTATCGTATCGATGTTACTCCTTTTCTTTGACGAGACGCGGTCTCGTCGATGGAACCGAGACTTTCAAATATCGAATCTTGAAAGACTGTTTACTCCGGCAAAAAGGGTGGAAAGATCCCGGTACGATGGACAGCTCCGGAAGCGATAGCGTTCCGAAAGTTCACCAGCGCTTCCGACGTATGGAGCATGGGCATCGTTTGTTGGGAGGTGATGTCCTACGGCGAAAGACCGTATTGGAACTGGTCTAATCAGGATGTGATAAAGTCGATCGAGAAAGGATACAGGCTTCCAGCACCGATGGATTGTCCGGAAGCGATCTATCAGCTGATGCTCGATTGCTGGCAAAAGGAACGAACCCATCGTCCTACCTTTGCCAATCTCACTCAAACCTTGGACAAATTGATACGAAGCCCGGACACGCTGCGGAAGATCGCTCAGAACAGGTAACAATTTTCATTCTATTCGAGAGAATACGAATTTCTCCGCGACTCGCGTACCTATATGTCACTGGCGCGCTATTATTCACGTGTTCGATCTATCGGGATTTACCATTCGCAGGAGAAGTACCGAGAAAACTTGCGTTTCCGACTAACGTAGTACGAACGGTGCAAAATACCTGTCGTGTCGTTGCTTTCATCGTGCGAACAATTCGGTAGGCTCCGTGAGATAATTAATCCAACGCGATACTAGATATTCTTGGGAACGCGTTTGGCATCAGGGGCCTGCACCACCGAATTGTTCTTTCATCATCTCTTAACACGAATCATGCCGCATGCTACGCGAATCACACTTCGTGTCCATAAATTAATTTCTCTCGACAGCCAAACGTTTTTTCCGTTCTATCGCTGAATACTGTAAGAAGCTCACATGCTCTGCGCTCTTCACGTACGCTGTTAGACTGGGCTTTGATGTTGTTGCTCATCCGTAATAGGATGTTACCGCCTAAACGATGAATATTGGCCGTCCAGGAATAATCACGAATGTGTGTGTGTCTACTCGACGGAGAGAGAGAGAGAGAGAGAGATTCTTGTGCACGTCTATGCTCGAGGCGCCGTTAATACCTCGACCTGATTGGCATTACTGGAAACGGGCATATTGTACTGGACTGATCTTTTTCGCACCTTTTAGTTCGTGCAGTCTGACATTTTCATTCAAAGCTACTTATTCGTTTCTGTTATTTTCTTATAGTTCTATTTTTTTCTTTTTTTTTTTATGTATATATACATATGTATACGTTTCTTTTCTTTTTTTTTTAAATATTTTTTTTTGTACATTTCCCGTAGCTCAAAGTCGTCAAAATTGATTTTGTACAGCGCCTCCGCTTCCTCGCATCTCGTTCTCTTTGAAATTCAACGACGCCAAATTGAAAGAGAGAGAAACACCGAGAAAGGATTTCGCGAGCAACGAAGCGCGAGAAAATAGAACGCGCGGAAAACAAAAATTTCTGTTGGATTTTTCTTGTTTACAGCACATATTTTCGATGAATCTCGGCTAGTAATCTCGTTAAGCTGAATGTCCGACGCGCGAGAAAAATGTCGTTCGAAAAAGTTTGCGACCATATACAACATATAACAAGCGGCTTTTGCGCACGTAATTCTGCTCTTAATTAAAACGGCTTAATTTCCTTTGGAACGTGCAAAAAGATCTACTACCAACCTTCCGTTTCTGTTTCGTATTACTTGTTGGGAGGAAAATTAATTTATGGACGAAAGTCTCCGCGCGATCATTTTCGCGGAATAATTTTTCGTTCGCGTTTCAAGAGAACGGCGAAAAGTGCGCATCGTACTGCGGTGGCTTTCAGAGAGCTTTTATCGCTTTAGCGCTTATCGTTTCTGTAATCCTGGAGCCTTTAAACCCTCGTCCTCTTACCTCCACTTATTTCCACCGCGAAACACAAAAAAGGCGAACAAAGGCGAGATCAAACGATACTCGAGAGTCGGACGTCTTGCCAGCACCGCTTTATCGTTGCACACGATCGTTAATGAAGAATACGAGGAAAGTGTTTGTGGTCTTTTAAGAACAGCGGACATCGCGAAAAAATTGTCAAATTTTTCTCTCGATCGAAGAAAGGAGAAAAGCATTTCGATCGTTCGTTGATTCGTCGTACCTCGAGACGATTCGATTATCGTTAATTCCACTGTTTCGTCGTTAAACATCCGGAGGAAAGTTTCCAACGAAATAGAACAAGTCTTTGCGTCGCCTTTCCTCGTTTGAACTTTGGATCCATCGACTGTTCGACGAAATCCTGTTCTCCTCTCCCGTTTGGTCGAGATGTCCTGAAGTTTTATCGCTTTCATATCCATGTCGTGTAACTTTGCTTCAAAGGTAGAAAACGGTTGGAACGGTTGGAAACGTTTCGACGCATCTTGAAAAATAAAAAAATTCTAGATAGGACGCTTTACCCGAAGGAAAGGACTACGCATATTCGTTTCGACATCGATGGATCAATCTCTGTCGTTTCCATCCCTGTGCCCTTCGATCCAAAAAAATTTCAGTTTCTCTTGCCGACGACGTTCCTTTTTTTCTGGGCTAATTCTTTGTGGTTTTGGTTTTGTGGTGTCTTTGGTACCCGACTACGAACTGCAACCCAACGCAACTGCGACAACTACCATCTACCACCAACTACAACTCAACAACTACAACAACAGCGTGAGGCCACCTGCACACAATCCGTACTATGTCACAAGCCACGCGGCTGCCGCACAGGCCGCGGCAGCGACCGCTGCGATTCCAGCCGCGACAACGGGTCCGTTCGTAGACGTAGTCGGCCATCAGGCCCATCAAGCCCAGTCGACGATTGCCGTTCCAGTAATGCCACCAGGAGCCGGCCGTAGCTTACACTATCACACACACGCAGCGACACACGCATTGCCACAACAGCCACCGCTTACTTATCCCAATTGGGTCCCATTCACACACTTCGGTTAATCGACCAGAATCGATCGTATTTTTTTCTCCTTAAGAGAGAGACAAGTGCTTCGTGCTGCCTCTTCTTCGGTTTCACGAGTGAACGTCTAGAAATCAAAAGCCTCGTTGCTAAATTTCCATACATCTTCGATCGACGATGTTCGCGTCGAAAGCGTTGCCAGATGCGTTTGAACTTGAACGTTGTTGATAATCTCTAACCCTTTAACGGTGTAGCAAAGCGACGTTGCGATATTCGTACGCTGTAATATCCGATGAAAAATTAGTATCAATTAGAAATTTATATCAACGCCTTTGAGGCTTTGAACACGAAAGTGTTAAATTTCGGCGTTTATCGATATACTTTTCTATTATAGAGAATTGACAGAACGTACCGGAAACGCAAGAATGCGAATTCTTCGTCCATTCTGTCAACCTGTCAGAGGGTTAACAACGATCAACGACAAAGTCTTTACGTCTACAGTTCTTTTTTTTCCACGCAGCGTCTCCGTTTGGGGGGGTCAGAGCTCCACGATCGTCGTTTCGTCGAAAGCTGAAGCGAAATTCGTACAATGAAAAAGTTGCCGAAGAGTCGGAGCAAGACCTGCTTGTTTCTTTCCGTGCAAACAACGATCGAAGTTGTACGCGTCCCAGCTTGTCGAACGACAACCGGGTCCAACGGATTGGCTTTTTTCGTCCGTCGACGTTCGCCGAAGAAACGCTCGCGCAGTTTTTGCTAAACGTTGAACGATGCACAGGGACGCTTCTCTCCTTAAGCGGAATAATCGCGGATAGGATGATTTTCGCGCGTTTCTCTCTATCGTAGGGAATCGCTCTCTCGTAAAGGAAACATTTAGGTTGTCAATTGCGTTGCGAGCGTATTTAGACGTAGGTAAAAAAAAAACGGTAGCGAATTAGTCGTCGTAGAGGAAAGATTTTCACGGTTTTCGAATTATACGAGACTCATTATCGTCAGCAAAGCAATCTACGATACGTATACTTATTTATAAAGAGAAAAGTGTTTTTTATCGATGTGATGTTGGAGCGACCGCCAGGCGCGATGAATTTTATCCATCTTAGCTGCCACGTAGAGATCGCATAAAGAATATTTATGGTTCTAGTTAGAGTGATTTAAATGGGAAATTTTATCAGAGTATATACATATATACATACATATATATGTACCCCGCAGTTTTTTTGGTAGAGATATAACGAGAATTTATAGAGGACGAATCGAAGCAACGAATAGCAATATACGTAGAATGGGTTTAAGCTGGGAAAGCTTAGGGACGGGCAGAGAGGATTTTAACCGCGAGACGCGTTGTCATAGTCTTTCAGATGTTTTTCTAATTCTTGATATACGTAATGTGTGTATATATATATATATATATCTCACAGGAGTATACGTAAACATATACATATATCGTAAAGAAGCGGATATATATATATACATATATATCGATATAGTATTTATTAACGTCACGACTTTTACCGCAACAAAAAGAGGAAACTGCAAAGACTTATTAGCATTTAATCACGCGAGCTACCATTCGACCAGATTAGAATAGTATTTTTCTACTTGAAAGTCGAGAAAAGTCAAGGAAAACCGTACCGAGAAATTGTACGCGATATCCCAGGTTGTTTTCACGCCGGGACGATCGATTCTTGCGACGATACGCGCGTCGCGTCTACGTTATAGCGAAAAATCTGGAGGAAAGGTCGATCATAGCGGAACGCGTCGCGACACACCATTACAGGAAAAATGGAACGGAAGCAAGATAGAACGGGACGACGAACGAAGAGGGTGGTTAAGATTTCGCTGCTTCGAAGTTTCGCGGATTCGCGAACGATTTTTCTTTTTCGAGACGAGAATCAAAATGGACAATCAGCTTAGACGCGTTACGCCCGCGGAAATCGAATCGATGCGCGCTAATTACCTTAGAGTTTACGCTGACAATCGCGATAAACGAGCTTGGCGCGAGCACACGATCGCACGCTTGCGCGAACACACTGTACAGCGGTACACTCGAGAGAAATCAGGGCAGAGATGAGACGAGAAAACGTACGCGATACACATAAACACACACAGGCAAACCAAACACACGTACAAGCAAACACACGCCAAAGTGTGTGACCTCGATCGCACTAACAAATGCTAACAATTGTCAGAATCAGGGAAAGGGGTGCTCCACCCCCACCCCCACCCGCCTCGTCGACATCCTCCAACGTGCATTTGAGGAAAAGGTAAAAAATCAAGAACAGCTTTCAGTCGACCCAAAAAGAAAAAAAAAAGAAGTAAAGAAAGTACGAAGGGAAGGAGGAGCAACAAGGCAAGAAAAAGAATAGTTATTCGGCGAGATGTTTCACGATCGACGAGTACGTACGACGTAGTACCACCTACCGTGCGAGTCTCTCGGAAAACAAATTCATCGACTCGACCTTTTACGAAGTTATCGATTTCGCGTTTACGCAAACGAGTCGCATAATTAGCATGGAACGTTTTCAAAGAAGAAATCTTACGTCGATAAATTTATTTATCCGAATGAGATAGCAGAGATACTTGTAAACTGCACGGTGTATTTTAAAAAGGAACGTACCGATAATTATCGTTCTTCCATGGATTTAAATTTATGGAGTTGGTCGACATGGCTTGCAACGATAAGCGACTTACACGTACGCGTGTAGGCGCGTGCAACGGATTCGATTCGTTGCCTTTTTGCTCCGTTCGCTTCGTTCGAATCACCATGAGTATTGCTGCCACGTAGACAGCATTTGCTCTGCTTGTATCCTATTAGTTCGTATCGCACTGCTTGCTTCATACGCACCATTATCCATTCACGTCTACGTAATACGTCCAGCTGATCTCTCAACTTTGTGTATATCATCAACGTAATAACACCGTCATTAGCGACTCTCACCATCGTGTCACCGTCGATCACCGATCGCTAGCAACGGTTCCACGAAGGTTCGAATTTTCACGATCTCGCCTGTGTAACCGCGATATTCGATCGACTTTTTCCGGCGTGCAAGCAAGAGCTTGGTTGGAGGGCTGGTCGCGTGCATCGTAGGCCGGTCGACGCGCGAATCGAGCGAAGCTCTCGGGCAAGGTCGTGAAAACTTATCGAGCCTCGGTCAAAGTGTACATAAAGATATTTTACCGGCCCTTTTAACATCCGTTTTATACCGTATCTACCCGTAAATCCGCCCGTAAAAGATCTATCGTGGTAAATGACACCAATGGAACAACTTCTCCTAGAAACGAGTAGCGAACCCCCGAAACTCGATTCCGAATCACGCTCTTTCACCCTAACCAACCACCTATCGACTGCCGATTCTTTTCTCAACTCTGCTCGCAGAATGTCTCTTACGTACGTCCGATAAACCGCGTATCGCGAACGTGGATCTTCTACGAGAAAGTCGATTTTTCCGTCATCGGCGAGAACGACTTTCTGCGAGCACGAGAATCAAAATGTCCATGTATCTTGTTGCTAACCGATGGATATTAGTGTACATATACTCGATATAACATAGATCCCGTTTGTGTGAACAGATCTAGGGCTGAGTACGAGCGTAGCTGTTTCGACGACCCATGTAATTGGCGATCATCGAAACGGCCGACCACCACCACCACCACCACCACCACCATCCTTCCTTATTAGAAATATTTCGATAATAGAATCCGAAATGGACTTGAAATTACTCTTTACAGTTCGAAGGTGAAAAGACGAAAGCGTTTCTCCGATTCGGTCGCTTAAAACCGATCTGATCTTCTCCGATCGAAACTGATCGTTTCAGAACGAGAACGCCGATCCACTGGAAATCGGTTTGTTTCTTTGTCTTCTAATTTTCCCGAGACTCGATCGGAGACCGAAGCGCTTGCGTTTTTCCGCTCTGTCCTTAGAATCCGATCAACGACCTGTAGAAGCTCGAACGAATTTCAGGTCTTTGGTTGCTCATAGTGTTCCCCTGGATTCCTTTATCAATATCCCGGAAAAACGAAGGATTCGAGTGTAACAGGAAATTTTCGACAGGGGCACCAATCCACTGGCGCCGGACGCGGTGGACTTGACGCAGCTGACCTCGGTCAGCGAGTGGCTGGCTTCCATCAAGATGTCACGGTACGCGGAGAGTTTCGAAAGATCCGGAGTGACTACCTTGGAGGCGGCCGCGCGCGTTACCGTGCAAGAGCTGACGGCGCTCGGGGTGACGTTGGTCGGACACCAGAAGAAGATAATGAACAGCGTGACAGCGCTCAGAGCACAGATGTCGGCCACTTCGCAAGGTTTTCTCGTTTAATCGCGTTGACGTTGCGACCGACGCAGGATTCGATCGCACGTTCCATCGACGAAACGCATCGTTCGTTCGAGAAGCTTTCGCGTCGATCACCCTCTGAACGGAATCGTACGAAGGCACGACGGTCCGGAGCATCGTCATCCTAGTCAGGGCGATAGACGTTTTCCTTCGAAGAGAAGGAACGTTGGTTCGCGAACGCGAGGCCACGAGCGACGGGAGAAGCGCGAAAAGACGCCGGAAGAGCCGAGCTCCGCCGCCAGTTTGGCAGAATCGGCGAGGAACCGCGTATCGCAGACATTCCAACGGTGAAAAAGCACCGGAGATCCGTTCGAGTTGCCGCCTCCCACGTCGGATGGAAGACGACGAAGTTGGACGCCGCTGCGACGGCGACTCGTCGAACCTAGCCTAACGAAACTAGCGCGAATCTTCTTCGACGGACGAACCACGTACGACACATTTTTTACCAGACTATCGCGACGGGATAAACGCGCGACGAACGTATATCGCGACTCCGCGAACGAGTCCGCCATCGACTTTCGTCTTTCTGTCGTTAGAAAATTTTTCTCGCGCGCTGTCCAACTCCGTGGATCGTGGCGTCGCGTCGAAGACAACCGAACTGCCACTGCACGATCACTGCCGTATGAAATTTAGAGAACGTCGCGCGACGAGCCGACCACGTCGATCCTACCCGGAAGCCGAACTTTTCCAACCTGCTCACCGTCGAGACTGCCCAGCGCGCCGAATCGTTGCTCACGCGTACGCGCAAGATCCGTCTTGCCACAGACTTTCTCCGGTTTCTCGGTCCAAAAACGCTCTTTGCTGTCAACGAAAAGTCGCTGTCTCGTTTCACAGTGAGTTCCTAACGTACGCGGCGCGAAGCGAACGGTGAACAGGTCCTGCAACGATTCGCACGATGCGCGCCGTCGAATGTCTCTACGGTACGGACCAATCGCGCGAACCGATAGACGGCCTAATAAAGTATCAACGAGCCCCGCGGCTTGCCCCTCGTTTCGTTCCTCCGTGCGAAAGTTTTCGAGCAACGATCGGTCGTACGAAACCGAAACGAAGATTCCACAGGTCTAACGATACGTTTTAAGATAGCCATTTACAGGAGGGAGAGAAATCGAGCAGGGTAACGCGTCCTCGCTGCGAGTCTGGCGCCGCGTTTTACGTCTCCCCCCGTGCAGCGAATATTTTCTAGCTATTATCGACGAAGCTCGATCGATGTACAAACGCAGGGCGCGTGTTACGCGCGGCTCGCGCGACGCATGTAGATATACGAATACGAAAAGCGTTGCCATTCCGCTCCGCTTTTGCGAAACGATCGAACGAGCGACGGGTAATCGCGCTATAGACTGAAAGCGAAATTGCCGGAAATTGCTCTAGATGTTAAATAACGCGACGACGAAGCTCGAAGAAAGGAGGATTCTTGCCTTCGCGTTACCTATATCATAAGTATATCGTTTATACGCGATTTGTATAGGTACCTGTCGATCAAAGGGAAGAGGGAACGAGTAACGAAGCAGGAACATGTGCCAATAACGCGAAAACAGCGAGAGCCAGAGAGAGAGAGTGAAAGTGTGTGTGTGTGTGTGTGTGTGTGAGAGAGAGAGGGGAGAGAGAGAGAGAGAGGGAGAGAGAGAGAGTGCGTGAACGAGGGAAAATGTTTTGCGCGAAAGGGGAAAGAAATGGCGCACGCTCGTCGATTAATCGCGTAATCGTCGATTGCGAGGAAAAATGGTCCCTATATTATTAAATATATTATTAAAAGAGAAATAGATTATACGGTGCGTAATGCGGGACAGATTCGTTGGGAACGATCGTGAAAGCGTGCAACGAGTAGCCGAAAGGAAAGAAACCGCGAGACGCGTCCCTCGACACCGTGAACATATCAAGCAGTTTAAAAGAAAGATTTAAAGAAGGACGATGAAAGCGCGAGAAGGAGCGTGGCGGGTAAATTTTTCGAAGCAACGACGAGCGAAAGATGTTCGGCGCGAGGTCGATGCGGAAAAGTTTTCGCGACGACGCCGACGCGAAAACGGACACGCGGATTTACCTTTGTACGAGCGGTTTCGAATTGTTTCGCATCGCAGACGCAACGTCCGTGCCGCAGCGTGCGCGCGTAGCGACAACATCCGATGAATAATAGCGACGATGGATGGTGGTCTGTATCTTGTTGGATGCACGTTCGCTGATCGTAAAGACTGCTTGCCTGGCAGACGCCCGTTGAAACCGGCGAACGCTCGCGCGACCAAGTCGGCCGAGCCACGGGAAATTTGTATTCTTAATTTAACGAATTACGCTAGAGATATATAGTTGGGAAAAGGGAGCCGATGGACGCCACGATGGACGAAATTGCTGGCGCGCGAAAGAACGCGGAATAACTGGATTCGTTGGTTCGGCTGGATCCATCGGTGCGCGTCGCGCCTCTCCGTTAGGAGATCGTTACGCGAGGTGGTTCCGTTTGCACTGGAAAAATGCGAAGGGAGATGCTGGAGGGTCCGGTTCGGTCCGCGTCGTTTCGCGTTGAAGGGCGAAAGGTCGCGTGGCGAACGCGCACCCTCCATTTAGGAGAGAAAGAGAACGAGAAGCTACTGAGAATGGCGACGATTAAGAAGCAATAAGCGAATACACGCAAATGCAGATTTTTATATAGAGAATGTTAACAAATTTCAGAAAATATTAATTATCGATAGCGCTATCTTCCTAAATGTTCGTATTAAAAGTTAAACGAGAAGCAAAAGGTAAAGCGTGAGACTTTAAGGACAAAGTCGGGTGGAGTCCCAACCGAATCGCGCGATATCGCCACAGAGACGGAGGAGAAACGATACGAGAAACGACGATACGACGTCGCAGCGTGGCGTTCGGACGAATTTTTAGAAATACGAAAAACGGATCGAACGAGAGGGAAATTTCGGCCGGGACTCCGCCAGAGGAGAAAAAAAAGAGAGAAAGAAGATTTTAAAAACTTTCAGCTGTAACTATTTGTGTCTAGCGACGAACCTGCGAGTGCGACCTGAAGTTTTGAGAATGTCGATAGTTTCAGTGAATTAATATTTAGATTTCATAGATCTCTGTCGATATTACACGATCGTAGGCACGAAACGAGCAGAAGATAATTAGTTAGAGCGTAAAAGATATCTTATTAGAGACCTTTTCCATTTCACTTGAGTCTTTCGCGTTCGAACCTGCCTACAGCCTGTCTCTGTTTCTCGAGTCTTTTCGATCGCATTTCCTCCTCCTCTTCTTCTTCTTCTTCTTCTTCTTCTTCTTCTTCTTCTATTTCTACTTCTACTTCTACTTCTCCGAGAACCACGTCATTTGCGTACTTTGATTCCCTGTATTTTCCACTCTCCGATTCTAATACGCAGGGCGCTTCTTATTTTGTAAGAGACGAGAATTCAAGGTGCGAAAACGTCGAGAGAAGGAAAAGCGATAGGAAAAATAATTGCGTAATCCGAATCAAAATTTACTTCGATTCACGCGAACGACGCTTCAATTGCGTTTCCTCTCCTATCGTTTTCCTTTATATTCGCCTTCTTTCCTTTATTTTTAGTTACGATTGTATCGATACTTTTTCTTTTTTTTTTTTTTTTTCTTTTTCTTTTAAGTAATCGTTACTCTTTCTAACGAGGAAACGCAGCGACGAGCAAACGAATGAGAAATCGTTGAACACATCCTCCTCGGACGCTCCTTTACTTAAATACTTTTACTCGATTAACGCTTCTGTACTACTATTTATTAAAAACAAAGAAAGCCTTATTTATTGTTTAGAGATCAGACTAAATTAAAAAAAAAAAAAAAAAGAAAGGACGTTCTAACCGTGGTAGGTTATCTATTTACCTTACTAGAATCGTACGAAAGGGGACGGAAGAAAGATAAGAGAAGAAAAAAAGATCATTATTTCCTTACTTCGCTGTTTTCGAAAAACTCTGACCGCCGTATAAAAAGAGACGAAAGGATAAAAGAAAAAAAAAAGCGAGATACAGCATCATGGATACGATCGTCGAGTCTCTAAGCAGTTATGTTATCGATTAGTTAAGCGTTTTTTAAGCGATCTACGTGCACATTGTTCGATTCTCTTTTCGATTCGTTTCCCAACTTTTTTTTCTTTTTTCTTTTGCCTTTTTAACAGTCTGTTTAACAGCGAACTTTGTCAAAGTACCTGCTTCGGAAACGAAAAGCAAACAAAAAAAAAAAAAGATAAAATAAAGAAAGAAGAAAACATATATTAAATTCGCGAGAAGACAAAGCACACAGGTACCGTCCCGTATATATTATAAATAGCTCATCTACTATCATGTACACGCATCATAATTTATGTATACTCATCGAACTGAGTTTTTACGATAAATTGGTTCAGCGAATCACCATCGTGTGTCCTCGATTCATTGTATAAAACGAAAGAAGCGACAAAGCGCGACAGATGCAATAAGAGAGTTAATGTCGACAAATTTTGGAACGTGTCTAAAAACATTTTTCCTATGGTGTTGTCAAGACGATGTTGAATGTAAATAAGATATAATAAATAATATACCTTATACGATGTAAAACAACCACCAGTCATTCTTACCCAACCCACTGGAACCGAACGAGTTCCATTCGTTTACGTTGTCCGATTTCCTTTCCTTAACTCGGCGATCGTTAAAAATTAAGGCTATGGAATCTTTTACGCAACCGTAAGAAGCTCAAAGGTACAAAAATGCACAGAATTCCACTCTTCGTCGGTCGATTCTAAAGCTGTACGAAATTACTGTAAAAAAGGAGCGATTAATCGTCCAGTTCGATGGAACTTTGGTGTAAGAAGGGAACATGTAGCTGTCCTTGTCGCGCAATATCGCGTTCCTCGTCTACGACCACTTACTTGATATGCTGCCATCTATCGAACTCGGTTCGAATCACGAAAAAGTAACAGGAACATAGAACGTGCGAAGAGGTATCTCGCCTCTTGTTAGACAAGGAGCGCACTACTGTGCGACAAGGACAGACTTATGCCGTGTGAAAGACAAGTCTTGTCCGCGAACAAACTAGGATTGCCATCTATCCCGGCACACTCCAACTTCGTGTTCCGGCTTCGTCACACAGATGGCAGCACGTGGTTTGTCCGTAGACAAGGAGTGCGATATTGCGCGACATGGACAGACATCTCCCTCTAATCCGGCTAATGTTCGCCAATTACTATCTATCCGAGAAATATTCGTGTACTTTTGAAGTCGTCGAATAATTAAGGATCGTTTGGCAGATTTGGAGACGTACGTCTGTACTTATCGCGCAGTGGTGCGCTCCTTGTCTAACAGAAGGTAAGATACCTCCTCGCACATTGTATGCTCTTGTTACTTTCTCGCAGTTCCAACCGGATCCGATAGATGACGATCCTAGTCGTAAGCAAGGACCGCGTTACTGTGGGACAAGGACAGACAGACGTCTGCTTCTATTTCATCGAATTTTGGATAATTATTCTTTTTTTGGAAAAAATTGGTGCAGTCCTGGAAGTGGAATAAAGCGTAGACGCCGGAAGTGTAGACGTGGAATATTCTCAAATAGTTGTGCGGTGGAGCGGAAGAGTTGTGTTAGACAAGGAGCACGATAGTGCGCGCGCGACAAAGACAACAGTAGCGGTTGGTTCCACCTTTTTCGTTCTAAATTACAATGATAATTTTAATCTTGTAACTGGTACTTAATATTTATTTCAAAATGCATGATATATAATAAAAATGTGTAATATGTAATATATAATAAAATAAATAAAAAGAAGCCAACCAAATGTTCAACATTGCTTAACTTTAGCAGTCGAACGGGAACGTTTAAAGAGAGTAATTTCTGTGTAAATTTCTGTCCCTCCTTATGACTCTACTCTCTAACTTAAGATTTATCTAGTCTAATGCCTTGGTGTTAAATATTATTACCTAAATTTGGTACTCGTATATCTGTTTAATTATTTCGTTCTGATTTTAATTTTACACGAAGGTCTGTTAAAATCTGCTTTGTGTAAAAACATTCTCAATGTGTTTCGCCCTTTGCACCGTGCATACTAGATTTGAATACATTAAAAAAGAATCCCTTGATCTAATATTTCTCTGGTATGCTTTTCGTTTATGGCGAAATATTTCTACTTATTTAGCGCTAGAGGGCAGTGCTGTTTCGAGGTTACGCTTGCGTACAATAAAGTTGCCCGATATTGTCGTTTCCTTTTCCGCTTGGATCTACTAAAGGTTCGTTCGAATTTTATATTTTACTTTAATACCCGTAATATCTAGATTAATCCTTGAAAACGAAGTTGTTTTTGCAATTGCTCTGAAATCGATGCTCTTTAACGATATAATTTATTATTATATGAACGAACCTTCCTGCTAAGAAACGAATATATATTTCAGAAGCAAAATGGTACAGCGACTAACGTACCGACGTCGATTGTCGTACAATACAAAGAGTAACAGGAGACGCGTGTAAGTATCTGGTTTCTTTAAAATATAACTAGTGTATTATTGCATTAGACACGTTATTGTATTATATTTACGTTGTTAAAAATTTCCTATAGAACTTCCTATAGAACTAGAAGAATATAAACATTTGATCATTTGAGGTTATGTTTTGGTTTGCTTTTACACGTGAAATTCACATGTGCCCTATTTAAAGTCGCATAATAGTGTTTTCATCGAATATAAAATAACATTTTCCTTTAATTATACGCTACTTTAATCGGTTCATTAAAAACAAAATATTTCACTACGCAACAAGTAGATAGTGTTTCACTGTCAAATTGTGTCTGAGAAATAGTGACAGTATTATAAATTTACAGTGTGCGTACTCCTGGAGGAAAATTAGTATATCAATATCTTAAGAAACCCAAGAAGATACCAAGATGCGGACAATGCAAAGACAAATTGAGGGGTATTCAACCAGCCAGACCTATGGAAAGGTCACGAATGTGCAGACGAAAAAAGACTGTCAAACGTGTATATGGTGGTGTTCTTTGTCACAAATGCGTCAAAGAAAGGTATAATTCGATTTCCTTTATTTACGCGAGATAACTATCTGAACTATTCGTTATTCTTCTGGACCTTTGTTTGTAGAATCGTTCGTGCTTTCCTCATTGAAGAACAGAAGATTGTCATAAAGGTGATGAAAACACATGCGTTTGCAAAATTGAAGAAAGCAGAAAAATAATTTTTCTTTTTAATAATTAAATAAAATATATTTAAAAGGACAATGTGGCGCGAATTATTTTCTTATAACTATAACAGTTACTTCGCATCTGCGCTTTTTTCTTTTCTTTTCTTTACCATATATTGATACATGTGTATTTACGTAGTTGTAAAACATTATAGTTTGAAGAGTCTATCATCGATCGAGACTATCGACTATCAATATCAAATGTTTCAAAATTCTTTCAAAATTTAAAGCATAAAGGTATACGATATATTGCCATTACTCGTTTCATCATTCGTCTACATATTACTTATACACGATCTTTTTCTTAATTACAAAATATACCCTGTTCTGTTTTCTATTCTTATGATTAAAGATCTTTGGAAGAAAATAATTTGAATTTTATCATCAGTAAACGAAATGTAATCGATATAAAAGAAGTAAAACTGTGGAATGTATGAGCAAGGAACTTGTTGAAAGACACATAGCAAATGAAGAAAGGAACCAGTTCCTCGTGTATCGACTGAATCGGTTGTACCTATTTCCTCTTCGAAAAAGAGGCAAAGGCCTGGATTCTCGAAAATGGTTTCGCGAAGGTAGTTCGGAACACTGACGAAGAGGAGCTTCCCAAAGATCATCCTTCCATGATGCTAAAAGCAGAGTGTAATCCCCTCTCCAATCGAGACCAATTCTTGCTTTAAATTTCAAAGTTGCAGGAGCTTCGAAACCCGTTCGGAACATGCAATTTTTTGACCATATACCCGCTTCGTTTCTTATACGTTTAAGTTCTTTCGTAGTTCCTTCGCAACTGGTCGATACCATATTGCTAAGAGGTATTAATAAACTTTCGAGAATTCGTAATTCTAATTCAGTCGTTCCAGAAGGTAAGGTGTTATCTTTCTGGATCTGAAAAGCATCAACGGTGGATTCCTGTTTCTGAATCTTCATCTTTTGCCTTCGTTTCGATTCCAATATGTTCAATTCTTCTGTATCTTGAAATAAATGACGATAAACGTTCAACTTTAGATCTTTCTGAATTCTTTCCAAATCTTCCGTATTGAGTGTCTTTACGTTTGAGTTTTTAACATCTCGTCTTTGTCGAACAGCACGTTGAACGTAAGTTCCTGCCGCGTTAATCGAATACAACGAATTGGAACATGCAGAATCACCATAATAATTCCAACGCGCGAACCACCTGCTATTATCGGAATAAATCCGAAAGAATCTCTTAGACCAAAATCCTCCATCGATGCTTTCACATCTAACACTTAACCAAAGACCGCCGATCACTGCTGGAAGTGGTGGTGCTTGATGAAATAAAGGTGGACTGTACTCCGTTGCACGATATACACTTCCACAAATCGGACAGTCAGTAGCCTGCAATATTAAAAACATTCTGATTAAAATTATTAGATAAATTGCGTTATCGATAAGTAAACTGCGGATATCTGTGTAAAATTCATATTTTTATAAATTCAATTAAAGGAATGGAAGCTAAGAACACAAGAGAACTGCTTTATGCCATTCCTTGTCTATCGATAAAGCATACTTGCCGTATCGGCGCGTAGCAAGGATGTAGATTGCAAACGTTTCGGCTTTTGTTGTGTTTTCTGAGAACGGGCATTTCGAGCAAGTCCACCAAGTAATAGTTCGATCCTTTCACGCATCTTACTTTTACCGATCGCTTCGCTCTTCGTAACGATATTAGGTCTTTTTATTTCAACTCGGAGTACATTTAATTCCGAGAAATCGATTTCGAACGATTCCAAACAATTCATCGTATGCTGTTTTTTCGGCCGTAATAAACGACTTTGAAGAGAATTATAATTCAAATCGTACATATTTAAGTCTGTGGGTGATGAAAAATTCATGGATCTTTCGTAAATGAGTTGCGCTAGATAAGGACGCCACTTTGTTTCGGTGCCGCCGCAACTTGCGTTCATGATACGTCCAAATTTATGAGCAACCTGATAATTTAATTTAAAAGTATAAAAACTCTGTGTCGCTTGATCTTGCATCCTGCAACATCGAAAGAACACTTCATCTACCTACCTGTCTATTAAGTGGTATCAAGTAAACCGAATCCAATTGTACGCTAGTTTCCGTAGCACCAGGAATTGCGATAGATGGGGATAAAATCTTAACGGAACCGCGTGCTACGACAGTATACGTTGCGATGCTGCATGACTCTTCGTCGTAATGATATTGTAATAGAAGAAACGAGTCGTTCTTAAAAAAATTATACTTCCTTATGATATATTTTGGACCAGCTCGTATTTCACACCTGAAGAAACAATAATGTCGATTTTGATGTCGAAAACATTCGTAATAAATTCAAGATGCAGCCAAGTTTATCCCTTTCTGGATGAATTTTTTGTGAAATAATGAATATAATAATATGAACGATAAAACGCTCAAACTCCAAATAATTAAATTTAATTTAATTTTTTAAATGAGATATGCAGTCCCATTTGCAATAAGATGCTACGTTCTGACAGATCTCAATAATGTTAAAGAAATTACAATTAGACTATGGATGTTAATGTGTTTATGAGGAATTTAAAGATATAAAAATGCACAAAACGTATATGATAAATTAAAATATACGAAGTATTATAATATGCGTAACCATTTTAAAAGTTATCGTAATGGTATGTATTATCCCATTGATTCCGAAAGGGCAAAAAGTATTATAGAAATATTTACTCGTGGGATATCCACGTCGAATGCAGTCTAGATGGTGTATTATCGGTAACAGCTGCTTTGTCGTCAGAATCAATTCTTTTCATCATCATTTCGCAGTTATCATCCTCCGTCTCGGATTCTAGAGAAACTGTATAATCGAACCCTAAGAATAAAGAGAACGTAGAGCAAAAGATCAAATGATTTCAAAGCTTTCAACGATCCTGACAAAATTATAATCTCGTGACAAAGAAAATGTGAAGGAGACGATAAAATTTTATGTTCTGCCGCATTTACGTTTCCACACCCGTCTTTTTCTGTCTTTTCGATTGGTATTCCAATCGGATCGACAGTGAGATACGATGAACTTCGTGATGTTATGCAGCTGCCCAAGGTACGCGTATCAATCAGAAGTAGAAGAATGTTAAGTAAATTTTAAAAAAGATCTCAATATAAGAGTTGATCTCGTTATGATAAATGATAAAATTAATCGTTGGAATAACACCATCTATGAAATATGCTTCAATTAACTTACCTATAAACAGGCATAAAAAAGGAACAGTGATCAACGGTTGCATTCTTGATCACAGCGAAAGTTTACAGGATAAGATATTTTATTTATCAGCGAAAATAAATTTTGCTGAGATGAAAATTTTTTTACACCAACCTAGACAAAAATATGAATAAATTATACTCTTATTTTAAAAATTATACTAATCTGCTAAAAAATTGCTTTGTTATCTTAAAACTCCTTCTGAATGATCTGGACGAACTCAAGTATTGTTCAAGTCACCCTCAATATATATAGCTTTATCCCTTCCCGACCTTCTTCGTCCAACTGAGTAGTGGACATAAGTGGTAGATGTATCTACTATCTACAATGTTAAGCATTTAATTTGCATTTACGTTTTGAAAGAAAAATTGAATTTAAATTGGTCGAGTTTAATTCGAGTAGCACTGATAAGATTCTTAATTATCAAATATTTCTCTGCCTATGATAGTATTTAAAAAAAAAGATTTCTCTGTAGTATATTTATCCTTTTTCTTATCCAGTTTTCAAAATAATATTAATGATAGTTGATAATTAATCGCGCCGATTAAACTTTATTTAAAAATGATAGGATTTAATAAAATTCCAATATATCTTGCAAAAGTGTTTTAGGAATCTTCTACTTAAATACTTTGTTGAAAGAATTAAAAACGATATAAGTAATTCATACGAATCATTATTTTTTAAATTAAGAACTGAACATAGTACGTGTTTCAGAATACGGGGGCGTTGTATTTTGCTTGCTAGAGATGGCAGAACAAACTAACCTATCTGGATTTCACAACTTATTTCTATAATAACAATTGAATTCCATTATTTTATCATTCAATGCGGACCGAGTGAAAATATTTTAATATAAAATTAAAAATTGAGATTATTGAAAAAATATATTCGGTGTAATTAATGAAGATGTCGAAACTTCAAAACCAAACGTTAATTACAAGTGAAATGTATGCCATTTCGTTTTGAGCCTTCGAGCACGTGATTAAAAAAAAATTGTTTTAATAAGTTCGAGATGGCAAAACTTTTTTCGTATTATACGCTATGTCCGCTTATCGATCAACAAAATTTGTTAGGTGTTGAAAGAGATTCGGATAGCGGATGTGCAATCGTAACATTAGGGAGAAATATTGTAATTCGGTATAAGGTAAATTATTATATTAATAACATTTGTTTATATTACAATCAATGTTTTCTGTTAACTATAAGTGATATAATGCGTTTTACAGCTACAGGATTTAAAGCAATTGAGTAGTTGGACCAGTAAAGATCGACTAACGACGCAAGTTATTTATGATGAAACAACATGTCAGTATGCTGCGGTATTTAATGAAAAAAAAATACGTCTTTGGACTGCCGAAGAAACAGATTTAAATAGCATCAAAGGCTATAAGTTTCAGTCTCCTTTGCATACCATTGTTACATGTGAAGACTGTCCACCTGTATTGGTACGCAAGGACGGAGCTAGTGCTTCACTAGAAACAGCTATACAAAACAGAAAATCTTGGTCCAAAGAAGGGCCATTAAACGTCAATGAAAAAATTTTAGATTGTTATTTGATCCGTACTGGTGACAAAATAAGTTTGTGTATGTTGACTGAAATTGAAGGAACTTATAACTGTGTTATAGTTAAACTTAACAATGATACCTATTCTGAAGAAACAAATTGTGTCAAAAGATTGGAGTTGAAGCGAAGATCGGAAGAGTTAGTTGGTCATGCTGTATTGCAAGCTAAAAACAAAGCTTGTCTTCTAACACTGTGTAAGTGTAAATGTTGTTCTTAGATCTTTAATCCCTTTTAAAATTATGCATATTTTATATTTATTTTCTGCTTCCAGGGTCGCATGGTAGATTGTACAGTCACCCTTTAATGGAAACAAACAACGAAGCTGCTTTAAGTACATTAATTGGTATTATCAATAACATTAATACCAAACATCCAGTAGTTATGACATCTCTAAATGAGGCAACTGTGGCAGTTTATGGGGCTGATGTTTCTGAAGAGGGGGCTGTGTTAATGATTTATAATGTACAATTTAAACTGATACAAGCTGCTCAAAAATTAAAATTGTATACAAAAGATGCAAAGCTGTGGAAAATCGAGGACAAGTTGTTGCTTGCTGCTAATAAACATTTAGCGATTGCTCCTTATCATCTTGCTCCTCAAAAAATAGCAACTTTGCTTGGATCATCTTTGAATTTCAGAAACGATGATGAGAATACAGATAATAATGAGATTGTTGTAATACAAGAATCAACAGTAGCACAATGGGAAAAGAACGGATCAACTATTATTAAACAACCAATGCAAAACCTTTCAAAAAAGCTTTCTAAACAAATATCGTCTTATATACACGAAGGATTGAGTGATGCCGCGATACAAGAAATATTGATTCCGGAGTTAATCGAGTCGAAAAATGTTGAAGCAATTATATGGTGTTTGAATAATTTGAAAGATTTACCAGAAAAGTTACTAATCGACCTCTTAATATTTTCGTTAAGAAATCCTGATGAAACGTTTTTATCTTTACAAAATGGCACAACCGATGATTTCTCAACTGTCAGAAACTCACATTCAAGAAATGATTTTCTTGATAAAATTTTTAGTCTTACTTATTCCGACATTTCTTTGTCGTCTTATCTTAGGAGCGGTTTAAATTTTGATGAAATACTTCGATTATTGCAATATTTAATACAAAAATTGGACACTCAAGATTTTTGTCATGATGTTATACAGCAACCAACTGACAAACAATTATATGAATGGTCTAGTCTTTTGTTAGAGTCTCATTATCAACATTACGTGTTATCACGAGATCCAGAAGTTTCGGTGCTACTTAATAAACTCAGTTATGTTTTAGACGACCATGTAAGTTCACACAAAATAGTGTAATTGCTTTAATAATTGTTCAATAAGTATTTTGTCTTCTTTATTGACCTTCGCTAATTCATTTTCAAAATTTCTTTGCAGTTGCAAGTATTCAAGGATATGGAAAATATGAGGCCCATTTTAAAAAGAACGATTAGTGGCAAGTCATCGAAATCATTACAAAAAAATCGTAACAAGTTTTATACGATAGAAGAAATAAAACTCTATTAAAATACAAAGTTTCCATTCATAATTTACACGTACATATGCAAACATTTTTAACATTGATAGTTTCTTTCATCACCATTGATATGTAAATGAAATTGTAAAATATTTTCATATATAAATATGTATATATAAACGACAAATTTAATAACACATACGCCGTTAAAACATATAAAAAGTAAAACTGGAAATAAAGAATTTTTATTTTTATTCATATCTACAGAGTTACACAGTTACTGAAACAAAATGCACATGGATATTAAATATCTCGTGCCGATTGGGATTGGTAGCTTTCATATATCTTAATCTCAATCTTCACAATTTTGGAAAGAACTGGTATCAATTTCTGGTGTCATTTGTGTCTTCGAACAAAAAGCTACTAAGTTTATTTTAATTCATCAAGATATGGTACAGTTTTCAAATTACCAAGGGAAGCTATAGATAATTTTCCTTTGACAAGTTTGTCAGCCACCTGGAAAATATTTGTTGTTAATGTAACAAGTACAGTTGAAGAATATAAAAAACGTATTATAACCTGCAAATAAAAATTATATTATTGATATACGCACAGTTTTAACATCAGACGTGGAAACTTTATCAATGGCGTTAGCTATTGATACTGGTGAGGAGACTTGCCCTTTAAGCAGAGCTTGTTGTTGCATACTTTCCAATAAACAAAGTGCATTATCAGCTGCATCCAAAACTTCAGTTTTTAATATATTTTTACCACGAGCAACCTCACTTTCAGATATTTTTAAAGATTTCAACCATTTGACAGCTTCTTTTGTCAACTATAGTAACGTGAAAATTAATATTGAAATAATATTTATTATAATTATAAAATTCTGTACCACTTACAGATCCTACTACATTGGATGTTGAACATAATACGACACCGAAAAGTCCTGAATCAGTATAGCTAGCATTAAAGGTTGATAAGCCAAATGGCTCTGATCCTGCAATACTCGAAAGTTGTTTCTGTAACGAACTTGGACTACATCCCCACTTAACTCTCGGTCCGTTACCGGACGCTCTTTGCAGTATTGCACATGCTAAAGCTTCTTTCTCATTTTCTAACGATACACCTTCTACAGCTATTGCTACACTAGTTAAACTTGATGTAGTTTCTTTACGAACTTCTCCAGCATAATATTTGGTTGGTTCATTTGCATTATCTGCTGATTCAACACTTAAATTTGATCCCAAAGCACTAAGTTCTGCTAATGAAACACCAGTGCCAACAACTGCGCATCTAGGTGCAGTACACCAAGTATTGACAAAATGTAATAGCTTTAAATAAAAAATAGAATATACTTGAGCAATAAGGACATGTCATTATTTGTCAAAGTTATTTTATGATAATTGTACTTACACCTTCCGAATTAATTTTGCCTACTTGATGTTCTGGAGAAAATAGAGAATATCCAAGTCCACTACGATAAGCTGCTTTATGCAATAATTCAATTACCAAAGCTGCATCAGATAAGGAACCAAGTTCATATTTTAATCGAGGCAATTGATCCTGTACTTCCCATGGTTTAAAGATCTGCTTAGTAGCAGCACATTCTAGATATTGAAGAGTATCTGCCCTATTGATAAAAAGGAAATGGTATATAGTGAAAGGTTTATTTTAACGCTAATAACAAAGCAACATAAAAGAAACTTTACAGATTGTCTCTAGTGATCTGCAATGTGTACGCTATACTTTCACGATCAAGAATGGTTATTAAATTTCCACCATGCTGTTGAATATTCCTTGTTATGGCAAAAGCACTTGAAACAGAGGTACCTAATCCTGCAGCTATCCGCAAATGATGTGCTGTACCTTGTGTATCATAAGTTTCATTTCTTGATCCAGCTCTATACATTAAATACTCATATAACGAAAGAAATATTACAATCAACATATGTGAACAATTTGTTTAGATTTCAAATACCTGAAAACAATGGACACCTGTGCAATTGGAGAATTGTTATCATAAGCAGCAACAGTAACTTTATTGCTTAAAACTTTAATTTCAGGAGTTGCTGCAGAAGAACTTGGTGCGGTTGCTGCAACTGCATAATGTCTGACCTAATACATAATAAAACTTGTTTTTAATCTTAATAAACAGTTATCTTAATGTTTCTAAATTTCTTTAATAGAAGATTTCGAAGTTTTAGAAGAGTAAACCATTCTCAAAATGTACTTATAGTTAAAGAAGGCTGTTGTAAAAATGACCATTGAAAAGTTATAAGAGGGAATTGACATTCAGAACAGTATCAAGTCGTTTACATAACAGCTAAATGACTGATCTTATTTTAATGAATAAGAAACGACGTCAATTAACAATTAAAAGATAGAGAAAAGAGAATTATTATTACCGCAGGACTACGTAGCAAAGAAGACCGCATAACTGAGCTAACCATTTCCTCGTTTCCAGAAAACCTCTCTTTAAGAGGATAATATGAAATGGTACTGCTGAACTACAAGACTATAGATCGCAGTCAGCATATACCAGCTAACATATAGTTTCGTCAAGTGGGAACAACTCCTGTGATATCAATCGGTGTCGCTATGTTCAGCGAGCGCAGAATGCGCGTCAATTTAAATTATTTTAAATGAAAATACGATGATCAAATGAGGATAATAAATAATACTATAACTTTTCTTCTTTTCTACATAGTTATTCTTATTATGATAATAGATACAAGAAGGAAATATAACTTTCGTTGTGATATTATTTTTATGGTTTATTCTATTAATTTTGCTTGCCATATTAAGAAATCCGATACAAATGTATTCCGTGTCATATTTGTACTCGTGAACATTGTTGTTTAAAGTTTTGTGTACTTGTAGCTAGTAGTATATAAATACACGAAGAAGGGAAGAAATTGTTATTTTCTTGGCTACTTCTGTTGTTCCTTATTTGAAAGGGAAGGAATAATATAAAATGTGTTAATACTAATTAAAAGCGAACAGGAAGCCCTAAATTGCAAAAACGCAATATACAATATAAAAGAAGAAAATATCAATGGTATTAATAAAAACATAAATAATTGATCGAAATTTACTTCTGAGATTAAAAACTTATAGTTGTATTATATAAAAAAGAAAAACGTGCAACGAACACACATCTATCCAATTATGTACATACTTGCATATATATATATATATATATATATATATATATATATATATATACGCAAACACTTACACACACACATACATACACATACGCTTGCATACATCATACATACATACATACAATTGTATATTTATACCTATCATTAATACTACGAGTATTTTTATTTAATACAAAATAATCGGTGCGTTTATATTAAAACTGTACATATAGTGATAAACGTCCTTATTGATTTGGCACAGAGGTTGCACGATTTCTTATTCTTTGGTACCGGCAAACGATTCGTAAAGAAGATTTGAAAAAGCTGTAAACTACTTGTATGTGTGTGTGTATATGCATCTTAATATATATATGTACTCTGTAAATAAGTTTGATTGGTATCGTTACCAATCTTAATCAATGCTTATATTTATTTTAACAACATTTCAAAGATGAAAGAGTGTATTTTATGCAAATGAAATAATCGTTGCAATTTTTACGGTATCGACATTTGCAATGCCCAGGATATTATAATAATAACTAATATTACTTTAACATGAATGTAATATGACTAGAACAAAAATGAACGTTTAAGTGTCATTATCACCATGTATAAATACACTTATAACTATCGTTAGGCAACTTGATTGATTTATTTCGCGGATTGTGATTTATCACAACTGATCAAAATCACAATTCACAATGTTTCCCGAGAGGTAAAAATTTTCACGTGCATTAATAATATCGCAGCTCTTCGTTCACTCCTTTATCCGATTATTTTCTTACCTTTGCATACGACAACCTGACTATGAATTCTTAATCTAAATTTAAAAACAAGAACGATGGTAGGAGAGACAACGTCGACGTCGTTGACTAATCGTCCGAAAAATACTGTTGCAAAAATTTATGGCAGCTACCGTTACATGTTACAAGTGTTAGAAATACTTTCTTGTCGATGAACAAGAAGTAGAAGAATATATATGTTGAAAGTTAAGTAACATTTTATGTGAAGTAGCAATTACCTCAAAAAATCTACCACCAGTTAACGAAAAGTATGATTACTATGTTCAAATTTTACATGATTATATGTATAAAAGAACATATGTAGTATAAATATATGTATGATCTGAGAAACTGAGAAGCTAATCTTTTTCTTCTAATCATGCATCGTACTTCTAATCGCAGAACGAATTTCTACAATTTTGTTCATAAATAGTTTAAAAAAATAAAGTTCACTCCAAAAATAATAGATACATGTCATTTTTTACTATACACTTTTACGATAATCACGTTCGACCGGTTGACTAATCCGACCATGTGCTTTAAACCACTCAAAAACTAGACAATCTAACATAACTGATTTTATTATATTTGTGCGCATCTCTGTTCCAGAGTTGTACTTTAATTTGAATGGTAAAGTTCTAGAAGTTTTTACTGTATCTAACGTTGACTTGAGTCCATTATTATATGTGTGCAAGAAAGGTCAAATAAAGTTTCGACATTCAATAATTGGTCTCCGTCGTTTCTTATCTATAAGGGGCATTTAACAAGTTCCCGTACGTGGCGTCTGAGTTACCAACCAATGTATAACTCGTTCAAAGTAATCCTATGTTTGCCACCGGAATTAATCTGTGACAGCTTCTTGCATTTTGGCGGCCGAGGAAAATTGATCTGCGATCATTTCAAGCTTTTTCAAACTTCCTCCAAGGGATAAAAGACACGAAGTTCACACGTAGAAGAGACCAAAATGGGTGCTTCAGAATTTTCCACTTCCTGTTCCGCAATTTATACCGAACATTTCCTAGGTGAGGATGAACTTTATCATGGAGAAGCACACCGTTGTTCAACTTTCTAAGACGTTTGATCTTGATCTGTCTGTGAAGCTTGCCTATGGTTTTGTAATATGTTACAACATTGATAGTCTGGTCATGTTCCAGTAACTAAAAGTTAGATATTACTCATGTCTATATTGCGTATGGTCTGAAAACGACGCCACGAATGGAAACTTTTTGAATGATCCTCATAATTTAATATATAATTTAATATATAAAAGAATTTCACTTCGACTAGTTCACGGTCTTGAATTTTTATGATTCTGTGTAGAGAAAACGGAAACGAAACAGATTTAATATTATCTCGGAATATTGACATATATACCTTAGTGATATAGCATATTCTTTGATTATTTACGATTGAAATAGTTTTATAGCAAAAATTATATTGGAAAAGTTACTCGGTGGGTATTTTAAAATGTTAGGTAAAGGTACTGAAATTCTCTGTATTAGTTAATAGTAACCGGAATAATGATGGTATCCTGGTCTTGGTGGATGATACGCAGCAGGACTTACAGGATAACTTGGATTGTACCCTGACAAGGAAGGTGGTGGAGGAGGAGAAGGTAGAATTCGTCCATCAACCGAGTCAGGTACAATATGTGGATTGCCAGAACCTGCGGGTTGAGGACTCGTTATTACCCGAGCACCGGATCCGTGTAAGTGATGTGGTCTTGAAAGAGTGAGATCTACAGTGTGACGTCCACCTGGTGTAAGATCTAAACTTACAACCCTGAGAACATCGCTATGAGGGTAGGGTGGAGGAGGAGGTGGAGGTGGTGGTGGCGGTGGAGGCGGTGGTGGAGGAGGAGGAGCTGGGGGAGGCGG
>NT_180435.1:551071-597417 GCF_000188095.3 Bombus impatiens | reverse complement strand
GTGGTGGAGGAGGGGGCGGCGGTGGCGGTGGTGGAGGTGGTGGCGGTGGAGGAACTACTGCCGCTGAAGAACCAGATGTCACCTGAGAAGATACAGGAAGAGGAGTAGGTGATATCGAATAGCTTCCAGTCCTGCTAAGATCAACACTTTGTCTTTCTGCAATTTCGTACAGATGATGATGATGATACCGTGCATTTTGTATCTGTACACCAAAAGTATGATGAAATCCTCTAGCAGACATATCCAAGCCCTGAAGCTCCCCGTTTAGAACAAGAGGCTCAAAGCTAGTTCTTTCTCTAGTGAACTCTTGGTCGAGAGAATCATATTTATATGATGTTGATAGATCCAACTGCATTGATTTCTCTTTCACGGAGAGACTGAGATTTTGCACAACTGAATCACCTTCATCACTAGATAAATTGTCCGCGGATACCTGATGATGATGATGGTGATGGTGGTGGTGATGGTGATGGTGCACGTCTTGATATCGGGGGTTTGGTGTTCCTGAAGGTGATACCAAGTCCTCTTGTTGAATATGTATATAACCGTTCGGCGAAGAAACACGTGGTATTTCTTCGTGATGTAAATACTGATCAATGTTATGTGTTCTTGGTGTACCGATGTAATCAACGGGCCGATGCAGTTGATAATCGACGTGTAAATGCGTAGGTGGTGTGTTTCGGCTATCTGGTGTAGGTGCAGGAGATATCAGTTCTTCTTGTTGTTGTATATAGGACTCTAAATGGTTTGGTGATCTCTGAGGTAATGGAGATTGTAACTGACTGGATATTGAATAAAGATTTGTGTCACGATCATTATCATCCAATATTGGACTAGTTACTGCTCCTATATCCCGCTCAGCAGCATCAAGGGCAGCTTCAACTAACAAGCTAGCATTCGCACTTTCAGTTCTTCTATAAACACTAAGTCCCAATTTAGCATTTTCTATAATATCTTGAGTCATATTATCTTGTCTTCTGGTATTGTTTGTCGATGATGATACTTTCTCATCAATTTCCTTCCGAGTATCTTCAAACTCGTAAGAATTTCCGGTAACAACACTTGTTGATAAATGAGGTATAGTATTAGATACCACTGTTACATCTGAGGAAATTGGAGGATTGAATTCACCAAGCCATTTTTTACTTCCTTTACTTTGTAATCTGGAAGTACTATATAGATCTGTTTCTGTGCGCACACCTTCTACTGTCGATTCCAAACCGCTTGACATTGACGCACCCATCGGAAGCGAAGACGTTGTAATTCGTGAATTATGTTCTATTTTATACTTGGATGTGGGACTTGTACCAAACTCGATTATACTCGAATGTGTAGAAATACTTGGCGTTTCAATTTTCAAGTCATTTTTGCTATCATCCACAGATATTTTATTATCGTTTTCTTGCTGAAATCATAAATTATAAAACGAATATTGTGATTCGAAACGATTTGATCTTACGAAACTGTATAAGACAAGATATATTTTGATGAAGAACAAACCTGAGAAGTTTTTCTACTAGGTCGCGGTGTTTTTCCACGACCAACATCTTCGACGAGTCCACCGCTATATGCATCAAAGGTATAGGCAACAGATCGTTCGATTTTTGGCATCATTTCTTCTGTAAGACCATGTACTTTTTTGTAATGAAATTGTAAACATTGTTTAGTCGTAAAAGCTGCTTTGCAACCATTTTCTTTACACCTGCAATTAAAAAAAGAAAAAACAAGCACTCAATATCGTATTTACTAAAGAAATACGAAATGAATTATCTACAGGAATATTGCGATCCTACTTGAATGGTTTTACTCCACTGTGTGTTAACATATGTATTTTGAGATTACTCTTATTTTGGAACATTTTTCCACATCGATCACAAGTCGCGGCACCAACTACGTCTTTATGATGAACTTCTTTCATATGACGTTGAAGAGCAGCACGAGATCCCAGAAGTTTCAGACATAATTTACATTGAAACTCCCGGAGCACCTCAGACATATCTAAACATTCATTTAAATTGAAAATAATCTTTATTGATAGATTTACATGCTGTACAAATGCTTACCGTTATGCATTCGTTTGATGTGCACTTTTAATTTTTGCGGCTGACAAAATTTACGACCACAAAAATCGCATAATGGCCTTGAACGTTGAGGATTTTGAGCACATCCATAAGTACGATGCATTTCAAGGTAATTCAAACGTAAAAAGAATTTTTTGCAATATTGACATTGATATGCACCTCGACCTGCGTGTAATTCCGCTGCGTGTTTCATAATATTATCCTTACCCAAAACAGCAGCTCCACATACCTAAAAATATGGAATAAATCCATATATCTATACATTTGTTCAAAAATACAAAATGCGAAACAGTCGATATAAAGCGTAATTCAAATGTCATCTACCTTACAATGATATTTTCTTATGGTTAAACTATAATTCGTGTCATGAAAAATGCAGCAATGTAACCGATAGTATATTGGATGGGCAAAATTTAAATTACATCCTCCACAATCTGGATAAATCAAAATAAAGTTAAACAAATGATATTCCTTGCTTATACTTAATTTATATTTTGAAAAGATGATACTATACTCGTTTTGTCTACTTTATTCTTCCGCGTCCATGCAGAAGATTGAGAGTCTGTCCAATACGTCAGCTCCATTCCTGACATAATATTCTGTGTAGTAACAAGGTGTAGTTCTCCCTGTTTTGTTATTACAGCTACGCTTCTTTCCTCTTTTGTTTCAGCAGGCCTAATATAACGAATCCAATTACTTTTTAATGGATTAGTAGTACTTATATACGAAGCTTTACCATCATTATCTATCTAAAAAAAGATGAAAGAAGAATAATATTGTTTTATTATTGGAACATTTTAAGGATATATGTGTAATGATTAAAATAAATATAGTTTATACATACAAAAATAAAAAATATTGCATTGATTTTACCTCCCAAATGTGTCTCATGGGAAAATCATCAGGAATGTCCATTTCCCTAACTGGTTGTCCAACAAGAGGACCCAGTTTAACATGCATTGGAACAGAATTTTTTGCATATATACCAAGCCCATGTTCTGAATTGGTAATTTTTAATTCAAAACATTCAGGTAGAGAGTCTCTAGCATATAATGGTCGATCTAAATCTACAGTTAATTGCTTTTCCTCTTTCTGGGTTTTCATTTTAGTTTTACATTGTTCAGTTAATAAAGATTCATCATCTGATTCATTATTATCTTCTGTTATCTTTCCATATCCTTCAGACATAGGATCATCTGATTTTATAGCCTTTGAAACTTCCGTATTTTCTTTATGTTTATTTAACCAGCTTTCATATGATATAGAATCTGAAATAGCATATTGAGGTGTTATTAATGGACAGGCATCTTGTAAGTGACGATTATTACATTCTTGGCAGAGCTTTATTTTAATGGCTAATCTCTGTGGCTCAGACATTAGGCTTTCAACATTTGTTTCATTTTGAAGCTTTTCAATTGTAATTGGAGTTGTACCATCTATTGTAGAACAAGCATTTTTATCTTCTTGCACAATTATTCCGTCTTGCGGTGCTTTCCGCACATCGTGATGTTTACGATTTTTATGTTCATTAGTGTGTTTGTGCCTTTTTCTTCTATGTTTATGTACAAAGTCATCTACAATGTCCTCAGATGAATCTTCTTTTACATTTTCATCGTCGTCTTCGTCAGCATCATATTTCAATCGTTTTCGTTTCTTTTTCAATTTTCGATCTTCTATTTCTTGATCTGTATTTATGTTGATATTTGAACAACTAGAATTTGTATTGACATATACCATACCGCTTGGGCTGTTCTTGTCATCTTTTGTCTCACTAGATTGAATGTGAGAAACTATGGTGGATGTTGAATCTGTTACATTTGAGATTTGTTCTACTACATTTTCACCTACACTCTTAGCAACTGATGATGTTGCTAAACAATTAGACCTTGATTGCTCATTTTTGTCACCAACCATCATAATTCTTTCCACATCAACATCTCCAATATCATGATAAAGTACATTTTTGTTAATATTTACATTTGCTATATATTCTATGCTATCTATGTGTTCAGTCTTTGACATAACAGATTCAGCTGTCTTCGTACTAATACGAAGATTGTTTTTTAAATTTGACTTTGACTCTACTTCGCTAGCTGACCTGGAGTTGTCTTTTTTAAAGGAAATTTGTTCCTCATCTCCTGATGTTATATCACTAGAAGATCGTTTAATAGATTCTAGTGGCGAAACAATACTTTCAGTTTTAAAACGCCTTTTTCTTTTCCGTTTATCTTTATGATGTTTAGCTTTATTCTTATGATGCTTAGATCTTGAACTACGCCGGACATGTACATCAGTATCATTGGACAATTTTGTTTGTGCTGTATCAACAGGAAGAGATTCAGATTCTACAACTGTGCCACTGCTTTGTTTCCTTAAACTTCGACGTACAAATTCTCTTGTATCTTCTATAAAATCTTCAGTCTGCATCGATTCTGTTTTGCTCTTTTTATCCTGATCCATTTCCTTTTCCTCTTCTCCATTACACTTAAGGTTGTGTCTATTAAACAAAAATATGCAGTTGAATGTACTGTAAAATATAGATATAAAGGAAGTGTTAAGTCACAATAGTGTCTCACAAAAGTTAGAAAGTGGGAATCAATTTAAGACAGAAAACGTTCAATGGTTACTAGTATTTTTATAAATATTAAGTGAAAATTAATTTACCTGAACATATTTCGTATTTGGAGTTAAATAAAATAGACATTTCTTCTGTATCGGTCGATCCGTGTTCTCAAAGAAAATCAAAATCAATGAAAATCAGTGTAATCGATAAAATTGACGACTATATTTTTAACGAATAAAAAATTATCGATTATTTTCACCCCTCTGACAGCAACCCCACAAGATGGCGATTCGAGGGAAAATTTGGACACGATAGAGGGGAAGTCCCGCTTTCGAGTGATACGTATGTTTAAGTATCGATTAAAACGGTTTTTATGGCACAGAACAAAATATTTTATAACGTCGGTCTAAATAAATTTTGATTGAAAACTAAGAAAGAGGTACATTTAATCTGTCACAAGCATCTATCTGGAATCCTACCTGGAAACAGATTCAGCAAGATCCAGCAAGTAAACTGCAACATCTTCATCCGTTGACAGACCTAAGCGTTTTTTAAGAGAAAGCCAACGTTTGCCGTTGGTAAGACCAATCCGGACGCTTAGAAAGTGTTTCGTTTTTGGTTCTGATGTGGTTCCAAGATTATTGCTTTTATGATAAGAACTTCTCGTTAACCCCGACTCTCTCACATGTCTAGTACTTTTCTTCGGCATAACTACATCGTAGATCTGCCGGTATTAAAGCGGCGAACTTGAAGCTACCGCGGAGGTCGCGCACCGATATTATCCTATCCTCTTTATGCTCACCGCCTGACCATCGCCGCCCACTCCACCCTTTCCGCCCACCCTAGTCACTCGCCACCCCGGCAATCACCCATCCACTAACACTCGCTAAATTTCTATTTCACTCTCTCTATTCTTTCGCTAGTCTACTTTCCTTCTCCATACCCCTTGTACCCCGTGACCACGATCTTCCTCTTTTATCGATCCTGTCGTTGCGCTTCATCACTGCAACTTACATGCGTTCGATGTATGAACGCGTACTTACATGAGAATGCATGTATGTGAATATGCATGCACGATTGTGTACATTCCTGTGTTAGATGCATATAAATTTATATATAGTATACACACAGATAATACAAATATGTAACTTACGTTTTGTCTATATAATCATATATATGTAATTGTATGTGTATCGTGTATGATGAGTATATACATTTGTTCGTCTTCCTTATTAATTAGATAATTTTTTCTAAGTTTACAATATTTAAATCAAATTTCTTGTTTATTAATTTCATATTTATTCTGTTCCATAATTATGATTATAATGTTTGCAATTAATTGAACAATTTAAATATATATATAATAAGCTATAACATAAACAATGTAAATTATGTTTGAATGCACGTACAATAAGGCGTAAGGTTGTATTCCATAATTCATATTAATATGATAAGAAAGAATATACATATATGTACACGTGAATATTTCATAAATAATTTTTCAATTTACTCATTCTTATAACTGGTTCGATCAGTAAACGAACGATTTCTCTGGAATGCTGCTTCTTCTATTTGTTATATACGTACTTATCATATACGTTTCTTTTCTTGCATAGTTCACTATTTTCGTATACGTGTTTAAAAAGGCTAATTATTCGTAATTATTTATCACGATATCTCGCATTTACCTAATGCTGCTAATGCTTAAATGCTTCAATTTACAACGAATAAATATCGACTGAAACAATACCTTTAAATCGAATATTTATGTATATCGAGTACTCTATAATCGATATCTCGTTTCGATATATGAAAATTCGATTAATCGATATCGGTAAAAAAGAATTAGCGCTGTATACATTTAAGAGTATAGTCTATACAACCATCCCAGCTCATAGATACACATATTCGTACTTGTTCAGCAGTCGGGAATTGTGTTACGTTTGGTTCGGAGGAATTGTCACAGAGAAATGTCACGACAAGCAATTAAAGCGATAAATTGGACTGCTCTCGCTGAGCGAGTTCCAGAAGCTGAAAAAGCTGCTTTGACCGCTTTTAAATCGAAGTCTGATAAATATCTACAGCGGTTAGTAAAATTCATAAGATCATTCCATTATTCGATCATTTATCCTGTTATATAATATTTCCACATGTTCCTATTAAATCCTTATTTTAGATTGGTCGAGTGATTTAAAAAATGTACTATTCTCTTGTTATATAGAAATTAATGAAATTGTAGTTCTTTCCTATTAAATTTTTGTATGAGTAAGTCTAGGTAAACTGACCTAACCTTGTTAGTACTGATTTCAAAATAGCGATAAGTCTATTACAGTAATAACTTGTTAGAAAATTGATTCAAACATAATAAACGAAAGAGTTGTGCCATTTAAAATAATCACTTTATACCAATGTAAATAAATTATTATATTTGTATAAAATATAGCATATTCAAATAGATATAAGACAATAAAAGAATATATTTATATAATATATATTTTATAGTATGATGGCTAATCCAGAAGCTCTACCAAAAATTGATTGGGCATATTATAAAAAAGTTATTGTGACTCCGGGTTTAGTAGATAGATTTCAAAAAGAATATGAATCATTATCAGTGCCATATCCAGCTGATAATTATACAGCAGAAATTGAAGCTGCAAAGAGTGAAACTGTAATAATATATTTCTGTTTATTTTATATTTTATATCCTAAATTGAATTTTATAAATAGTGTTAAACATGTTACAGGCTAAGAAAATAGAAAGTTTCATTCAAGAAGTAAATGTTAACATTGAAGAATTACGTGAAGGTTTGGATAAGCTAAACGATATGATACCGTTCTCAGAGATGACTATGGATGATTATGTTGATTTGAAACCAGATGGAAGTATGCAACCAGATAAAGTTACAACTTGGCCTCATGACGAGGCATCTCAAGAACATAACACTAATAATGAAGATTCAAAAGGAAGTGGTCATTAAATTTAACTTGAAATGTATTATAGTTCTGTTGTAATATTCATCATAGCTTCTCCATTGAGCTATTAACAATGTATACTATTAAACTATTCATACAAAAATTTAGTAAGGTTCTGATACTAAAGTTATAAAATATTAAATACGTTGAAAGCATAATTTTGTTCATTATAATCGACTTTTAGTTAAAAATATGCTCAACCTATAAGTAAATCAACTTTATTATTTGTTAAGTAATATTTATTAAGTAATGAATTGTTATGAGAACGATGTAAACAAAATATCATAATTTAACATATTATTTTCAATGCTGTATTTGTTAAATTTGCTACACTACTTTGTTCTTTCTTTCCAAATTATATCATTTATTACGGAACTACCGCTTTTAAAAGTTATGCATAACATATCTAAAAAAACGAGAGATATCTTACGAATATTATATATTTTTTTTTTATTATTTTTCTTTTAGAATTTTTTTGGTATACATGGTGTGTAATATATATTAACTTGTATAATTTAAGGGGGTATTCTAGTCTAGAGGCATGAATTTCGGGTGGTTTTTGAAGCTCTGTACAAACAAAACAAAAAATATTTTTACTATCCACTTTTTTATCATTTGTTTATTGATACTTTAAGATTACATAAAAAATTAACTGAAAAAACTCAAAATTCACAAAGTTATGAACTGGCAAAGTGGGGATCCAAAAAAAAAGGGTGTCCTGGCGTCCATGATTTCAACCCTTTTGGTCATCTGAAGCAATAAAGCCGAACCGATTCTTAATTAGTATAGATGCGGCTATAGCATGAACCTTGGAAAAGTCAAAACAATATCTTTTCACAAAATGGCGGCCGTTTGAAAAAATTTTCCTTTTTGGCATGTTTTTTTGGCAATTCCGAATTTTTTAAAAATAGTAAAATTAAAAATTTTGATCTGAGCGTGGTTGAGGCGATAGAGGAATATATAAAGAACATTCACACCAAATTTCAAATAAATCATTAGAGCTTGAGATATCGTGCACGCTAACTCGAAGAAAGTAGTTTCGAGAAAAACGCGTTTAAAGTTTTGAAATAAGTTTACTCGGACAACGTCTACTGTCTACTGTTCAATTGTTCCGGTCGGACCGGAGCAGATGTCGCGACACAAAAATGGTTGTAACTCATAAAATAATTGAAATTTTGAAAAATCCTTTTAAGGGCATATCCTTGAATGTCTAAACTTTGGAAATATAAAAAAAAATTTTCGATTTTTTCAAATTTGTAGACCAAAATACCCCCTTAAAATCTATAATACAGATCATTAGTTGCAAACATACTAGAAAGGTACAACATCCTCCTAAGTAACCTTGTTCGTTATTTGTGTTACAGTTACAGACACCTAACTTTAAGTTTTAATAAATATACGTTCTGAAAACGATAAACATTTTTAAAGGCTTATTCTCAAGAAACTTAGATTTAGTGAGAAAATCAATTACGATTGTTGGTACATTTTTGTTTGACACTAGATAAAGTGCGGCTTTTCTACGATTGCATATCAAGAAGTGTGATTATACATTATTTCGTCTATCTATAAATGCATTTCCTATCAATTTCACATGGTGTATTTGCTTATCAATGGCATCATTGATGGTTTTCTTGTATTAATTCTAATGCCATTGGTTGATCCAAGCCAATTGGATATCAGAATCGATTGAGATATTTTTTCAACAATATTTTACATTGGTTCAAGTTTTATTTAGTTGCTTCATCGTTTCATTGTACTTAGCTTCATCCCATTAGGAGACGTAGAAGCGTAACGTAATTATACGTAACCATACTAAAATTTTTAATTTATGTATGCAGATACAAAATAATTATATTTGCTTTAAATAATTTTTCTTTATATTGAGTGCCAGTGTCTGTTTGCTTCGTTAGCCAGTTCGTTATTATTTAGAATTCATATAATATAAGGTATCCAACAAACTGATTCAATTGTTTTTCTATCTATATTTTCATTTCATCATTTATTCTTATTTTATCTGTATATTACTTCTTTCCTGCACATAATGTTTCAGGAATCTCGGAAAAAATTGTAGGATTAAAAAGAATAATGTTAAAAATGCTACTCGATGTTTACAGAAAGCATGTCAATGAACAGTGTGGAAGGTACCACTCGTAAATAGTGGTTAATCCGTTTCAGTTTCGTGGTTGGTTGTTGGTTCTTGTGTATCCACCTAAATAAGTTAATTTAAACAGATACATATGTACGATTTTTCGGAAATTCCAAAGAATCTTTCATGCCTATATCGGTATACAAATAAAACCGTAATATATTTTGATTTTTACCAATTTATAAATCGCTTTAAAAGTTCTCTGTTGATCGGTTGTTGTCGATACGGTGTGTACCTATAGATCGAACGCGTGGGGAATCGGTTACGATACTGTTTCACCTTTCGATATCTTCTTTCGATTATTTTCCACGAAATATTTTCCGAAAGAAATCAAAGTGTGTTCCATGTTCTATGCGATTACGATATTACTTTCCAAGGGAACGGTACTTACATAAACTGAAATAGATATTACGACAGTTAATCACTCTATGAATTATCGTATCTTTTATACGTAAATAACTTGAACGTCGTTTTTATTTGAGAAACTTTGTAATAGATTTTGATTGTATTGCAGGATTTATCTTATTTTTTCATTACTACTTTTCATTTATTTTATGACCATTGAACTTTGTACACCAAGGATGTAGGTGCGAATAATGTAACCTTAAGAATATGTGAAAGTTATTGAATTCTGACGTGCCGTAATCAATTATAGAATACTTATGATTTTATGCTTTTTAATATTTATTAATATAAAAAATTATTATTACCTGTGATTGGTACATTATTAATGCAAAGTGTAGGTCATGCAGATCATCTGCAGAGTAATGTAATGAATAGCTGTGGGAACTCTAATATTAGCACAAAGCTACGTGGATCTAAGTGCTCGGAGATACAGGAAGAATCTGTTAGTAACAATCGAGCTAGTGTGTTGGAGAAAGGAGATGTTGGTGTTCTAAGTGGATATAACTCCAATGATTTTAATGCTCCAAGAGGCACTTTGGTCATTTGTCCAAGAAATACGAACAACTATTCGTCTGATCATAGTTTCTCTAGATTTAAGCCAAGGTAAATTATTCTTCCAATTGTTTATTAAAATTTCCTGTTCTTTTTTATTTAATAAATTGTTTATATTATTATAGAATTGGTGGTGCTCCACGCAATGAATTTCGAATGGCTCGGGGAGGTAGCTCTGGAGATCGTGCCAGAGGCTCTTTACGGGGTAGGGCCTTTAAAAAGACACCTATCGAACGTGATTCCAATACAGAAACTAGTTACTACCCTACGACTAGACCAAAATTTCAAGAATCGCTGAAAAATCAAGAAAATGCACAAGGAAAATATTATGACGACAAAAGAATAAATGGTTCAAATTGTTTTTTATCTCTAGAATATACTGAGAAAATATGATGTTTTATATTGCAATCAAATATATTAATTGATATTTCCATATTACAGAAGATTCTAGAATTTCCAAGCTTTTAAGAAGATTGTATCGGGAAGATGATTATGATCATTTTATGGTGTTGTGCAAACAAGCACAAGAAGGTATAATAGCGCTTGAAAATCAAAGATACATAAGACGAAATTTAGATGTCATCTGTGAAAGCCTATTAGATATACTACATACTGGGCCTGGACAAGAAGCAAAACAGCAAGTCGCAAAATGTTTAGGACGCATCGGCTATGCAACAGAACAAGATTATAAACGGTAAACAAATGATCTAATAGTGTACAGTGTGTTCATCAAATGTAACATTTCTTCCAATATAAGTAAAATTTTTGGTGTGAAAATCCATAGATACATGGATTGGGTCTTTAATAAATATTCACTGGAACGGAAAGATGATATAAAGTGCCTTCTAATTAAATCATTTGTTGAAGCTTTTAAATTGGATGCAGAGGCGCCAAGGCTAAAAGAATTTTCAGTGGTACTAAAATTTTCTTTTCTTATTTCTTAATTTAGTAGATATTGTGCAAGTTTGTAATTTTTTTTCGATTGGACTGAAAAAAGAAACAAAACTAATTATTTTAAGTAAAGTACATTAGATATCCTTTCAGCTAATGATGTCGCAATTGCAATCGACGCTAGAAAATGTTGATCGATCGGATCTATTAGTAGCAACAGTGGATGCGATATTATTGATAATGGAGTCTTATCCTGAAACGTTTTCAAATCATTTCCGTGATACAGTTGATATATTAGTTGGCTGGCATATTGACTTGACACAGCAAAAGACAATTGTAGCTTATGCCAGTCGTAGTTTGCAAAGATTGCGAACTTTCTGGATAGCGGATTTACAGTTTACTTTGACCCTACTAGGACAATTTTTAGAGGACATGGAAAGCTATGACGAGGAATTATCTTTACCAGAATGTGGTAGGAGTTCTCCTGGAGATGAAGCATCCCCCACTTCCAGAGAATCTATTCGACGCATTACATCCTTGATCTCGGTGTTTAATACGGTTACGAAAAGTATATCTGAGCATTTGAATCCTAATCTCACACCAAGCGTGCAGTGGTCGTTTTTATCTGATTGTTTATCAAAAATGCTGAAAACAGTCGTTAAAGCGATTGAATTGGATAACGATGAAATCTGGCTTTCGAATTTTACAGTCACACCCGAAATTACCGAAGAATTATTAAAATGCGTCAAAAATGTGGGCATCATACCATCAAAAAATTCCAATAAATCAGAACTAATCGAAGAGGATGTCATCAATATGTTTAAATCTTTGAATTTGAATAAAAGTGAATTAGAAGATTTAAAGCAAAATATCGAGAAGGATGCTGCATTGAAAGAAAGAGAATCATTGTTAAATATAATACAATGGATGGAGATAAAAATGAGGAAAGATTTAAATCTAACAGAGGAAAAAGAAGAATTAATAGTTGTTGCAAATGAATGCGCATTTTTATTATTAGGTCATCTTCAGAGTCGTATAACAAAAAATCATGAGCTACTTTATAAGTTTATTGATCTTCAGTTAAAAAGGATCAGTATCTTTTGGGATGACACAATAATTTCTATGTTAAATACTATTTCAAAAATAATAAAAGAAGTCTCCGCGAATTTGCCACTGGAACTAGTTCATAAATTGCTTGGAAAAGACTCTGCTTTACTCAAATTGAGATTTCGTGACTCAATTTCTATCCAAAACGCCAGTCTTGGAGTATATCATAGTCTTCTTAGTCTAAAAAATATTCCATTATTACAAGAATCGTATCGTTACATATTGTCGGATTTGGAAATTGCTTATAAACTTATCCTGACAGATATCGAAAATTTAGTAACAGATAATCCATTACTTGATGATATTAAATACAAGAAGAACGATGCAGAAATTGTAGTTATCTTTTTGCTAAGAGCTCTTTCTGATATAGGTAAAAATATATGAATGCATTGTAAAATTCAACAAAGATAAGCTTATTATATATCATTTATCGATTTATTTTATTATATGTTTTATTATATTTTCTAGCTAACGCGAGTAATTCTATCATTGGTATGTGGGCATTAAAACCAAGCATTTTAGAACTCTTGGCAGTTAAGCTGAAACCTTATGACAGCAGTTTATCGTCAACTAGTCCATTTTTGCAATATAGCATTTTGTATTTGCTATATGCGCATTGTTCTAGGTGAGTCATAAGGAAAAGAAGAACAGTAAATAACTAATTTAGCAGTTTTGATTGGACTATCTGTTTTATTCTAGATATAATCATTTTGTGCCAAGTTCAAGCTTAATAACTGGAACTACTGCTTGTCGTCCGATGGATATGTTTCCAGGAGCATTGGATGTTCCAACAACATCACCAACTAGTGGTCATCTTTCCATAATTCTAAACTTAATAGCTAAAACTTATAATGAATGCACACCAGAGCAAACGTTATTGCTTTTATCAATATGGATGCAAGAAATTTGTATACAAGCGGAAAATTACATTGGCATTTTGAGTAAAACAAAGGAATATGAGAATGTTCTCGCAAGTCTTGTTGCATGTGGAGCTACCATCGATCGAGATATTTCTATTGCTGTTTGTGATCTCTTTGAAATTTTAATGAGCGCAAAAAGTGTAACCTGGAAAGAAGAAATGTATGCTTGTATTGTAGACTTGGTTATGTTACATCTAACTTCACGAGACGAAATCGTGCGAGACAAGTACGGTTCATTATTGACACAAATACCTTTAAATATAGTGGTACCAAAATTTAACAGAGAGTGCTTATTGTCGGAAACGAAGGTAAGTGTAGGAAATATATTTAAAAAAAAAAAGCATGATTTACTTCAATTTTTTTTTTCTTATAGAAATATCAAGGAATAAAAAATTATTCGACCGAGTCTTTAATCCTTGCTCAAAGATTACATATGCGAGGAACTAGCACTGGAGAGATGCAAGCACAACATTTCAAGACTTATATGGCTTTTTTATTGCAAGAACAATATCTTGATGCAGCTGGATTGTCGGAAATATTCACTTTATGTTGGCCAATTGTGTAAGTAAAGACGTAACTAATTTCAAGCTACTTATTTTAGTTATGATAATGAGAAAATAGTACGATTTTATTTATGTTTATAGATCTGAGAACGACACTACCAAGAAGATGTATCGTTTAGCACTTACAAATAGATCATTCTTATACTTCTGGGCCGGTTTCGAGGCAGCTCAACATTGTGTAACGAACAAGCTTCGTACTTCACTAGGAAAGCCTCAAGAAACATTTACGTCAATCGAAAATGCTTTGAAAACATTAGCACGTGAGATTTCATACAGCTCTGAAACAACGAAAAAAGAGAAACATAGCTTGGATCATCTACTAAGCGAACATACTCGAGTACGATTATTTATTGAATTTCTTGAACATCTTGAGAGAGTAATACATAACGCAGCAGAAGGTTGCGCGATCGCTCTGTTACCATTGTCGAAACCAGTTAGAACCTTCTTTCATACTAACAAATCGACTTGTAAAGAATGGTTAAATCGTATTCGATTGGCATTATGTGTAGTGTCGTTGCATCCTGGATTAGCTAGCAGTGCTCTGAGAAATAGTCAGAGATTATTAGAGGATTTAAGTAATAGTGATAATACACAGGGTATTGAATTTGAAAGAGCGACGCTTTGTACGGCACAAGCCATGGTAATATTGGGAGAAGCAGAGGCATTACAGGGACTTTACGTTTATACTAAGGAAAAGGACAGAAAATTTCCGTGGTTAAAAGCTGCCATGGAAGAAGCTGCACATCGCTACGAATCTGCTGCCGAAGCGTATAAGTTAATTATAGAGGAGCATATGCGTGCTGCAAATAGTCGACTTGGAAAAGATGTAGATCAAGAGGAAGAGGGAGAAGATGTAGCTGACGGTAATAGCATTGGTGGTGTTGATGGCACTAGTGCGAATGAGGAGGTTTCCGATGGAAAAGGCAAGTCTTTTAAATCCGAAGGAGATAATCAAGTACTTGGTTTTTGTATGCAACGATTATCTCATTGTTATGAAGCAGTCAGTGATTGGACCCGGTTAGAGGCTTGGAAACAGCAAGAGGCTGAAATTTTTGCCCGAGATAAAAGTGCCGTTCTCAGAAAACAATTATTTACGGAGAGTAGCGCTTCTCAACAAGCAAAATGTTTAAAAAAATTCGAAAATGGTGAAAACATATGTTTAGACGACCTAACTGATTGGAGCTTACTGGATGGAGGAACCGGTAAAACGGTAAATTGGAATTGCGCGAAAACCTTAGTGGAATGTGGTAATACATTGACTAATATTGCACTTAGAATTCATATAAATGAATATAAAGATTATTTTGAGGAAGAGATTGAACGATGCCGGAGAGTGGCAGCTAAAATTATGGAAGAAGGTCTAAGAAATGTACCTTCGGAATACTTAAACGAATCTATATTAGTACGATTTTCAGCAGATGGGTTAAAAAATATCCTTTCTGGTAAGGAAGAAAATATATTCGAATTATATAAAAGCGAAAAACTTGATCATATGGATTCGAGCATACTGACGCGAACATTATGGTGGTCAGAATATTTCGGTAGAACAAGGAAGAATAATAGTCCTGAAGCGCGATTAGATAATAATGATGTAAATGATCTAAGATTGCATATTGTTCGAACTGCTAGAAAGGAAGGTAATTTTGAGCTAGCAAAACGAGAACTACTTAATTATTTAAGATCCGAACGAGAGCTTTGTCGGTTTGAAGGAGGCGAACGAAATTACATTAATCCCGACTTCGATCAAGCCACTGATGATGTTTTGAAGAACGTGATGCACGTAAAATGGTCAAAGAATAATATACGTGCTTTCCGTGAATTTTCAAAATTGCTGTATGATATGGAACGAGTTAATAAAGCGTTAAAGGTATGTAGTGCAACTGCACTTGGAATATCTCGAACTATCGTGGATGGAGAACAGTCGGCTGACTTACGTGAGAATGGTACAATTCTACTTTTGACTCTTGGTAAATGGATACAACAAGAAATAGGCAGCATTGAAAATGGTCAATTGGAGCAGTTGCTCGAATTTGAAGCTGCCCATAATGATGGCTTGATGAACAAACTATTCGGTCCTACCACGAATTCAATACCTGTTTCAGATATGATAATCGGTAGATTAACGCAACTGGGTGTAAACCAATGTCCAGATTTGCCACTTGCGTGGTGCAGTTTTGCGAGTTGGTGTTACAAATGGGGAAGAAAGATCGTAGATAATTCAAATTCAGGGCAGTTGACTGATTCGGATAGAGCAACCATACGAGACTTATTACCATTCGATACAAGTGAATCTGACTTGAACGCAATCTTTTCAATTTTGTCCCAAAATAAAACAATCCCTGAAGACGAAGGCGACATTACAGACACTTCCAAGGATGTTAATACTTCCGATATGATAGAAAATCAATTACGTAGCGTTTCAATATTAAGTCGTATTAGTGCTGATCGTCTCACAACGTTGGTTGATATATGGAGGCAAGCACAGAAGAGGATTTATGCATATTACGAACTTTCTGCGAACGCGTATTTCAAATACTTGCAACTTGCCGCGATTAAAGAGGCCAACGATTGTGCTACTATCACAGCTACACTTAGATTGCTACGACTGGTTGTGAAACACGCTCTCGAATTACAAAATGTTCTGGAGTCTGGTCTTTCCTCAACTCCTACTGCTCCATGGAAAGAGATAATACCGCAATTGTTTTCCAGACTTAGTCATCCTGAGTCTTACGTACGTACACGAGTATCTGAATTGCTGTGCAGAGTTGCAGAGAATTCACCACACTTGATCACTTTCCCAGCTGTAGTTGGAGCGGTTTCTGGTCAAAAGAAAAATTGCAATAAAGTACTCTATGAGAAAACAGAAATTGATTCATCTCAAAATGATTTAGATTTTATCGAAGAAGAAGAGGAAATGGACGCTGAGAGCTCTACTGTAGCTTATCAAGACGAGCAAGAAAAGTTTATGGATTGTTGTTTCTCGCAATTGGTAGACTGTCTATCGAATAGGATTCAAGATTCCATCGAGCAAGTGAAAATACTCGTCAAGGAGCTGCGTCGAATTACATTACTGTGGGATGAGCTGTGGTTAGCAACACTGTGTCAGCATCACACTGAAATTTCTAAGCGATTTGAACAACTAGAAATGGAAGTACAAAAAGTGCAGGATAATTCTTGGTTGAGTGTTGAGGAAAAGGATAAATTAATTGCAGAAAAACACAGAATTATATTGAAGCCAATAGTTTTCATATTAGAAAACCTTTCGGCTATGACTTCCGTTTCTGCTGAAACACCTCATGAAAAGACATTTCAAGAGAAATTCGGTCCTTCGATAGAAGAAGCAATCAATAAATTAAACAATCCTAAGAATCCTGCGAAACCGCAGATTGCGAGTATATGCTTGAAACAATTGGAAGGCAAATTAGCTCAACGTGTACATAGACGAGCCGCGTATTCCCTTTCCATGAACGATATCAGTCCGGTATTAGCCAATTTGAGAAATACATGTATCGCTATGCCAGGTGTTGCTGCAAATGATAACAAAATTGTTACTATAAAATCTGTAGACAATAATGTTCAGATATTACCAACCAAAACGAAACCGAAAAAGCTCGTGTTCCACGGTTCTGATGGACACGTGTACACATATTTGTTTAAAGGTCTGGAGGACCTTCATCTAGATGAAAGAATCATGCAGTTCTTAAATATATGCAACACTATGATGTCAAAAAAGGGTGATTCGAAAAAAGTATATAGGGCGCGCCATTATTCAGTTATACCATTGGGTCCACGATCTGGATTAATACAGTGGGTCGATGGCGTGACACCCTTGTTCGTCTTGTACAAGAGATGGCAACAGAGAGAGAGTACTATGCTTAATAAAACTGGTAGTTCTGCAATATTAAGACCGTCTGAACTATTTTACAATAAATTAACTCCACTTTTGAAAGAGCGAGGAATCGGTCTGGAAAACAGAAAAGAATGGCCTGTTCAAGTTTTGAAACAAGTTTTAGCTGAACTAATGGCAGAAACTCCTAAGGATTTGCTAGCAAAGTTAGTTCTGTTTTTTTTCCTTATTCTCATTACTTATATCTCCTCTCCATTTCCTGGTTACTTTCTCCTGCATAAGGAAGTTATTAACGATATTTTCTGATCTTTGTTTATTTTTATAGAGAGATTTGGTGTAATAGCATAAATGTTGGAAGTTGGTGGCAAGCAACCAAAAATTACTCCTATTCGGTGGCTGTAATGTCAATTATCGGCTATATCATTGGTCTCGGTGATAGACATTTGGATAATGTATTAGTTGATCTCAATACAGGCGAGGTTGTTCACATTGATTACAATGTTTGCTTTGAGAAGGGCAAAACTTTACGCGTACCAGAAAAAGTGCCGTTTAGAATGACTCCAAATATCAGAACAGCACTAGGAGTAACTGGAGTCGAGGTACATTAACTTTTTACGTCCTAATCATGTTATGGTATTATTATTATTATTATTATAAATAATATACACAGTTAAAATATATCTTCTTTTCAGGGTATATTTCGCTTAACTTGTGAACATACGCTCCGAGTAATGCGTCGAGGACGAGAAACCTTATTGACTTTGCTTGAAGCGTTTATATATGATCCGTTAGTCGACTGGCGAGCTGGTGCGGATAACAGCATTGCAAGTTACGGAGCTTGCCAGGCTAGAGCACGATGTACGGGAATTGGGAGGAAACAATTGGAACAGGAACTAACACGAGCAATGTTCGCCGTTCGAGCAGCAGAAATGCGTGCCGAATGGTTAGCAAATAGGTCTGTAGATCAGTAATTAGATTTTACCTTTATACTCTTCATAATAATTAGTCTGTATCATATTGACTAATGGTCTTTGATTCTTAGAGATGAGTTGGTGAAGATCTTTCCATCTCTGTGCCACCACTTGAATGGTTGGGTGGAGGCAACGGATATCACGCGTCAGTGTCAGGATTTATTACAAGACAGACACCAACAGCTTGCACTAGTCAAAGAAGCACAAGCAATGGGACGTAATCATCCATTATATTCTGTGATAAAACGTTATAATTCTTTTAAAAGAGCACGCGATGCCCATGAAAAAGCAAAAGCTGGGTTGAAAGAAAAGATTGAGGACTGTGAAAAGCAGATTAACATGCACAACGTAAGCTTTAATTATTTATTCATTATTTCTTTTATTTCGAAGAAATTGATCGAGTTACCTTGTTATTTCAGTTGGCACTTTCAATCGTACGAGGTCCGCAATTAGGACAATGGTTGGCTGAATTGGGTACGTCTACGAGTCAAGAGGATCATGTAGTTTTTGATCTTGTGAAAGAATTCTTACAGAATGCTGGTCAAAGTCAAATGATACTTCAATGTGAACAATCAGAAAATGAATTGACACAATTGGCTACACAACAGTCTATTCTAATACGAAATTGTTTGGATTTATTGAGTCAATATTCAGCGATTTGTAGCCTGTATCCGCTGAGTAATATGTCGCAACATCGTACAGTACTTTATCACGGTTGGGCTAACAAGCTTTTAAACACTGGAGGCGTCGAAACTTGTCATGAAGTTATGGTGCAATTTGAAAACACTTTTGATCCGATCAAAATCTCCAACAATCAGCAAGTTCAACAAATAATAACATTTTCTTATCAAATGCAAGCGATTCTAAATGAAGCAAATGAAAGATTAAAGAAAGCATATGAGAGAATGGTTTCGGAGGGTTTACCGGAATCAGTCACTAGAATAGAGAAAGCATATGGAGAATCGAGAGTACAGATACAAAACTTTCTGAGACGAGATAAAGGTGCGGAAAGGGCACTCGAATGCGTCAATATAACCGCACTCTGCGCTTTGAATAAGAGATACTTAATGATGGAAGGCGCTGCTAAATGTGCAGGGGACTGTTTAGTTGATCTTACATCCAGAGAAGGAGACTGGTTTTTAGACGAAATGCGTTTAATGTCATCGTTAATTGCTGAGCTAGTTAGTTTGATACCTGAATGCCATAAAACCAACAATGATCCCAAGATATCTCTTATATTAAAATGTTTAAGAGGATCCGATTGCATCTACAAAGGATTGCAAGAACTTAATTATAATTTCCACACGATCATTTTGCCTGAAGCGATGAAAACGATCATAACGGAAGAGCCAACTGTGATTAGAATGATAGGAGAACTAACAGAGATAATTGTATCATCCGGTATACCACTTGGTGACATTCTAGGCCAGTTAGAAATGCATCTCAGGTTTACTGTTATGGAAATGGATAGTCCTCATGCAATGATACAAAACGTCGTGAATAACATGAGATTAAGATTCGAGGCAATGCTATCTCGACCTGCTGAAATTCAAGAACCTAATCAAGATGAAACGTTAACGCCTGGTCAAATGCTTTTAATGGGCTTTAATGGTTTGTTCGAAAAGCTCCAGATGGAAGGTAACGCATTGATCGCTACTTTGAGTACGCTCGATATTCCCTCATCCTGGAGAAAAATTGATCAGATTCGAGAAGCGAAAGAAATGTCTGCACCAATATTCAATAAGACAGCTTGTCAGGTGTTAGAGGATATATTTTTGGTCAAACGATTACATACCATACAAGAGTTCTTCATGATGTGTAGAGATATTGCAACTGCATTTAAAGGTGGTTTAGCAAACGTTTACAATGACGAAAGACTAAACAAACCAATAAGAATCTTTACAGCCGATTACGTGTCACGGCAATTGCTTGGTGTTACTTCTCAAACATTAGCTATCGCACTTTGTTTCTTATTACAACGAATGGGTTTAAGCGTTACTACCGAGATTGAGCAAAGGGATATCGGAGCTGAGAGTAAAGTTTCGATAGAAGAATTGTGTAGAAAGGTTGTCGATATATGTTTAAAGAGAGGTCTCTTTTCTGGTTCTGTTCTTGCTCAAGCTAGTGCACTCAGTAGCACTCTTGAAAGTGTTTGGCGAAGAAAACAGAGTGCTAGATTTGCTCAGCAATGTGTCGAAGTAGCTAGGGCCAGCATGCAGAGACTTCAGCTACAACTAACAGCTCATCACTGGTTGCACGAGGATAGCTTACTAATGAGGTCAAATGTTAATTTAATGAATCCTTTGAGTAAGTCCTTGTTTGAATTTTTTTGTTAAAATTATGCATTTCTGTTTTTAGATATTAATTGTCTTATTTCTTTTCAGATCGTTCTGGATTTATGTTAGAACTTCGAAAAACAGCGACAGCACTTTCTGCTCTGCAATCTCGAGTATGTGAGGCACGAGATCAACAACAAAATCTTGTTTCCAGCGCAGTGCAACGATTGAAATGGGCTGCTGGAGCGAACCCTGCTCTCGGAGAAGTCATGTCCGCGTTTGATAACGCGGTACTCTCATCTTGTGAAAAATTAACTCGACAGCATAATCTTGCGACTAATGTAATCAATACCTGCAATTCTATATTGCATTATGAAGCTCTAAGAACTAGGACATCTGAAAGTGTGACACACGATACGAATTTTGTCAAACTGATCAAACATTGGGAAGAGAGCTGTATTTTGACAATGAATTTAAACATAACAGTAACCGCAATCGAAGAGAGTCTTGTCGAATTACTACACATGGAAAGTAACGTTGATATGAACTGGCTAAAGCAGGCTGAGAGATTTATCTCTGAGGCGATACTTGATGTTCAAAAGAAATTGCAAGAAAAGCAAGAAGGTTTGCTTTCAGCTCAAGAACGTTTGAGAGAGCAAGTATCGAGCTTACAAAGTGTATTAACCGAGCATCATAGATTAATGTCGGATGTACGAATATTATTACGAACTATGGTGAAACAAGAGAACATCGATGGTCTACAAGAATTCCTTTCTTCGTATCGGTCTTTCACTGAAAGCATATCGGCGATCGTAAAGGAACTGGAATCCGACAATTTAGATGCAAATAGAGGAAGAACGATTAAAGATGAATTGGAAAATATGGTAACTGTGGCACCAAATTTATACAACGAGTTATTAGGATTCGCCAATGAAAAGAAAATAAATTCAGCAAAGGTGTCTGAGAAGCAAAAAGAGATAGATAAGGAAAAAGAAAGGGACCGTGAAAGAGAGAGTGAAACTGAAACTTCAATAGTTAGTTCGATAAAGAAGAAAGGGAAATTAATGAGGCAGGAAGGTGTGTGTTACAGTCCTAAGAAAGGAATTCCACTGAACCGAGACCCAACTACAGGAAAAGGTGAGCTTAGTTTTATTGTGGATTTTCGTTAAGATTGCATAAGTATTTTCTTATTATTTTTCTCCCCCATTTATATTTTCTTCGTAGCTGTCCAAGAGCGAAACGCGTATGCACTGAACATTTGGCATCGCGTACGGATGAAGTTAGAAGGATGCGATCCTTATCCAACAAGAAAGTATACAACGGCTGAACAAGTGGAATACGTGATACGCGAAGCTCAGAGCACCGACAATTTAGCCCTCTTGTATGAGGGTTGGACACCATGGGTCTGAACGGAAAAAGATTGACGCAATCGCGTCGATGGTTTAATGCTCGTTACACGCGGTACTCGAGTTAGTACCGTTCTTCGCTCTATGCTCCACAGAGCTAGCTCTCTGTCCGACCAGGTGTGAAGTATATCTTCGTTGTCACCTGAAAGAGAAAGTTCATGTCTGTAAGGATGCCGTTTAAGTTCGGCTGCGCGCACTTGCATACAGAGAAATTCCAGCGCGATTCACGAACGAATTTCGATTCTGGCACCGATTCTATGATTATCTCAAAAATCTCTCGTTAACAATGCGTACTGTGCGATCTATATCGAGGTTTCTTCTTTCCTTTTTTGCGTCTACATAATCTTTGTCCGTTTTCCTTCTGGTCAAAGTAGACTAACGTGCAATAGCCGAGAAACAAAAAGAAGCAGAATTAAAAAAAAAGCGTGCACTTATGTACTATTTGTTGTTATGGACAGGGCAACAAAGATTGTTTCGACAAGCAGGTTAAAAGATGAGAGGAAGAAAATATAAACTGACGTACGACCGAAAAATCAGCAGTCTTATTGCGTATATTGCTTGTATGCTTAAATGTCGATGTTAGATTTGGGAAAAGCATAGAATCTGCCGCATCTTTGAAATGACAAGGAATAAGGGCAGAAAATTTTGACAATGACGCGGAGGAGCTCGATAACGATAAACGCGTCGATAGTGACACTGCCACAGATATTTGTTCGAAAGAAGATCGATATCTATTATTTCTTTATTTTAGTAAACATTGATTGAATTTTATAATTGTAACCTAATCTTGAAAGGAAGAACGTGTATAGCGTTCGCGAATGAGTAAGGATATATTTGGAAATTTGAAGCGGGACCAAGAACGATATGTCACTGTCGAATCGCGAGCAAAGTAACCGAGATTATGGAGATGCTGGATGAAAAACAAAGTGTATTTTTCGTGTTCGTATTCGCTACTCGATATTAATGTAAATCATCATGATCTCAGCACTCTTATTTTTTTTCCTAAAGTGGGAGTACATGTTTTTCCGAAATTTCAATTGATAATTGTCCAAATCATACAAGTTTATCGCGAAATTTATCGTAAGTATTATCTTTTTTTTTATATATATATATATATTTGGTAGAATCTGTCATATTAATTCTAGAAGTTTATTTCAACAAATATTATACAACAATCATGGTAATCAGTCATTAATCTGTAATAGCTTATAAGAATCGGGAATTGTGAGAAAAAATGATATTGCAAATCTGAAACAAAATTTGTTCCTTTTCATATTAAACATGTGATGATCATAAGCGTTGCTGGATCATACTATTTTCTCTTTTCTTTCTATCTTTTTTTTTTCGAGGGAAAGGGGGAGGAAAAGAAGGTCGCACTTTATAACCAATAAAGTTTACGGTATGTATAAAAATTATGAAAAAGATGTATTCCCTTTGGTTTAATTACACTTTTGAGAAACAATCACGTCTACTATTCATTTACTTTAAACCTCTAAGGTACATTATGATCTTTTCTATTCTGTCATTCTTGATTATATATGTCATTATGTTTGGGATTTTTTCAAAGCTATTTTTTCTAATCATTTCTGTTCCTTTTACTTTGTTCTATTTCTGTTCCCTAGAATCTCCCATAATATATACTGTACATTTTTATTCTTACCTCCCTTCTCCCTGTTTCTGTCGAGATTGTAAACCATCATTGTATCAGTGAAACCACAAAGAATACAACTTTCAATAAAGGAACACAATAAATTTTTTTTTAATAAATTACATCGTAATTCAATTCTATATTACAATATCGAAAACTTTAAAATTATATTACATCTTATATCACGTTGTTTTCCTTAGTCTATCTGTATACAATGTACATGAATGCATGCACAGTGATTAATTCCAACGACTAATCAAAGAATCGACCACGGTGACCATGGCGATACACGTAAAATTTTACATTGCATATATTGGAATTTTACATAGCGTTAGTTTGTAAACTAACATGATTATTAATTATTGGAATTCTAGAGCAATGAATTGTCTGCAAAATTTATCAAAACAAAGGTCTCCAATTTTCCATAAGCATTCCATGTAAAACACGTATAAACAAAATTTCATTTTTTTACTCCGTGGAATTTCAAATCTCTTGAAATAATTTCACATCAGTCTCTTGCTACGTTTTATCTTTTTTAAACGGCTTCAGCAACTTCGTTGCTGTATCATGTATAGTATCGTTGGCAAACTTATCGCCGAATCTATATCATCGTAAATTGTTAATTATGTTATGGTTCTATATCTATAATATTGAATCAACCAATAAACAAATTTTATTTATAAAAAGCTTCAGGCATCTCGCTTCAAAAGCTGATCAATTTGTGTTTTGTACATCTCTTTGACATCTTGTAGGTCCAAACGTAGTTCCTGATTCTCTTCCATTTTTTCACCGTACATTTGTAATAACGCATCATATCTAGTTTGTATTTCTCGTAAACTTTCGTTTAAAACCGCAACATCCATAACCTTAACATTTAATTCTTCGATCTTCAAGGTTAATGTAGATAACTCTGAATTTAACACGTCTCTTTCTATATTACGCCGTGATAACTCCCACTGAAGTTGTTGTATTTCGCCTAAAAATTCAAGCGAATAATTGATACTATCAAGTAGTTAAATCAAATGTACTTTATTATTGATAAATATTTGAACACATACCATCCTTTTGCTTCAACTGAGCTTGTAAATTTTCAAATATAGAAGTACTACTAGAACCCGCTCTGATAGTGTCGAACGTCATTGTATAGCTTTCAGCTTTGTTTTCGGCAGTAGAATTGTACAACTGCAATACGAAGATAAAATTTTTTAATTCGGATTTCGGTAAAAAGAGAGAAACAATAATCACGATGTATGCAAATGCACTACCGGCCAAATACTATCTATGGTATTCGCAGAATCTTGTTCTGTGCTAGGGGTAGGACTAAGTCGTTCGTTGTCTTCAATATTTTGTTGTTGTTCTGACATTGCATGATTTTTCCTTCTTTCTGCGTCTGTAGCTGCTTTTTCTATAGATAATTTATTCTCTAACGCAATAATTTCTCGTTTTAACTCCATTATTTCCGAAGTATGAGATTGATCAAGGCTTTCTATCGTTTGTCGTTGCCTGAAAAAATTATGCCCTTATCGATTTTTCTACAAAGAATGTTGATTTTTCTTACCTCATATTTTGTTCAGCAAGCTTATCCTTTTGTATTACCAACTCATCATACAATTCTTGTAACCGCATTCTTTCGTTTTCTTTCGCAGCAAGCTTAGCTTCTAATTGAGACATTTTAGATTTTAAATTAACATTCTCTTCCTTAAGATAACGATCTGTTTCGAATAAATTTTCTATTTTTGTTTGCAACTCGATATTTTTGTCTGACAATGTTTTCTCTTGTTTCATAAAACTATTAGTTTTGTGTAACAAATTTGCTTGGAGCTGTTCCAGTTGTCTCAGTAAAGGTTTTGTGGCCGTTGATACAGATTCTGAAAGTTCCTCACTTCTAGCTTCAGCAGCTTCTAAGCGCTTTAGTAATTCGCTATTTTCGTGTTTCAAAAATTCTTCCTTTCTATATAGAATATAAGAGACAAAAAAATAAAAGCATTAAGAACTATTCGATTCTAATAGCAGCTAGGAAATTATATCTTTTGTAGAATATTTACTTGACATGCGTTTCCTCAGATTCCCTTAATTTGATTTTCAATTCTTCTACTTGCACAAGTAATTGACATGATTCTCCAGCATTAGTCGTTGCTTCCTTTAACTCTGATTCTGTCGCAGTCAAAATTTTCTTCGTTTCAGATAGCTCCCTAAAAATTAACAATATGTCAATTATACACAGTTATAAATTGTACATAAACATTAAAAATGCTTTTATATATACTAACGTTTTTGTAGTATCTAAATTCTTTTTATATGTTTCTGCATTTTGTATCGCATTTTCTAATTGCTTTTGTAACGTTGCTACTTCTTTTTCCAATGTTTTTGTTCGTGCAGTTAACGAGTAAACAGCATCTATCTGAGATAATTCAACTTCCTCTTTCGCACGCAATGATCTTTTTAAACGTTCTAATTCTGAGGTTTGTTCTTCTATTTGCTCTCTGTAAATGTTTCATATTGTGTTACCTTTTAATTACATTTATCATCTGTTTCCGCTTGTTCTTTTATTTTTATAATGTAAAAGAACAAAGGGAATAACGAATATTACTTACGTACTTTTGACTTTTTATTAAGGCATCATTTTCTTTTTCTTTAACTCGCAATTTCTTGATAATGTTACTGTGTTGAAGCTGCTGTTTACTTAATTTTTCACCTTCATCTCGAAGTTCCTTAATAATTTCATCTTTCTCGGCATTCAGAGTAGACAGTTCTTGAGACGATAGACGCGTAGCTGCTTCTACTTTTAACTGTTCTAAATTCTTTCTTAGTGAATCTCGTTCTCGTATTGCTTGCTGAAATTTTCTTTCTAAGGCAGATAATCGTTGTGTATATTCGTCAGTGATTTGATTTATGCTTTGGCTCTGTTCTGCGTGTTTTTCAAAGTTATCAAGTTGCCTATGCAAAATATAAAGCGCCACAGACATTAAACGGACATTATACGTTGTTTGATTATCACGTACTTCTTGAAAACTTACTTCTTTAAATTATTATTTTGTTCGTGTAATTCCATATTCATTCTACTAACATCGATGAGCTTCGATTCCCTAGCTTCTAATATTTCCGTCATCTCTTGTATACGTTTCAATAATTTTTCTATCTCAACGTTCATTTCATCAGATCCTACGCTGATTTCGCTCAATTCCCTCGAATGTCCTTTAGTTTTTAATGTTCTCATTAAAAGATCACAACCTCTTGTTGATTGCAATTTCTGTCGCGATTGTGTCGAACTCGAATCACCATTTGGACTTTTTTTAACAAAAAATTTTGCTATTATACTCGGGAGAAAAATTTCTTATAGCCATAAAATACATGAAGTTAAATTACTCATAATTACTATCTTACAGTCATACCTGTACCTGGATATAACTTCGATATCGCTAGAAGTAGTGGTTTCTAATTCATCACCACTAGTGTGACCACTGGTTTGATCTGAACCAATTTTAATTAGATCGGACCGACTGTAATAAATGGAATCAAATTTATATCCTTTAAGTAATTAAGTATAGTATTAGTACTACGAGTTCTTTCCGGACATAATACCTTTCTGATGAAATAGGTGAATTTTCTCGAGGCATTTCCGTGCCTTGTACTTCTGTTTCGATTTCACCTGCTTTTTCGATCATCGCATCTTCTAACATTGTCTTTACGTAAGAACTAGAGTTTAAAGGTGCTTGTAAAATTCTTTCTTCTGATTTATACTGTGGATTTTCTTCTGAACTCCCTATCAAGGTTCCTTCACAACTTGAGTCTGTTGAAATCAAATGCTGATCTGAAATTTCTGCCATTTCTGATTTAAACGGATGAATAATTTCGCTGGTAGAATAACATTCTGTTTCTGCAGGTTCTATAGTTGAATTCATTAACCGATCGAAACTTTTTCGATCGGGCTTGGATATTTGACCTGCTCCATCAAAATATTCTGGCTTACGAATCGGTTGCGTTGTAATTGCTTCAATCGGCAAATGTAAATTATGCTTTTCGGTTACAGAATCTAGATTCAAATTTAGTCTTGTATCTGTGCTAGCTTTTTTCAATGTTAACTTATCATCTGAACTCGAATCCTGCATTTTTTCACTTACTGAAATACTACTAGAAGTTTCCATTTCGTTATTCGTTTGATCCTTCTGCTGATGCATTTCTAGCATTGTTACAATTGTACTTTCTGATGCAGAAGTATAAGAATCCTCTGCCAAATTTGTTTCATCTCTCTCATCATCAGTGTAAGGTATTACTTCTATGCTTTCTGGTGAAGCTTTTATTGAATGGTTACTGGATACACTTTTGTATAAATGTGATCCAAGACCTTGATATATATCTGTCGATGGTGTGCTATCCATACTGCTCATACATAAATTTTCGTGTGACGTTTTGATTTTCTCCATCGGAGGTTCATACGGAGAAATATCAGAAGGTGATGGATTTATTTCATTTTCTTTATTCATAATCTGTGGGACATTGATATCATCCCAGCAGGGGGTCACTGTATCATCCCTATCTAAAATAGACGACGAATCAGAGTGTCTTTGCTCCATGGGAGATAAATAAGGGCTAGTATCACTTTTCCAATCTTCTAATACTTCCACTCCAGAACTTGGAGATGTAACCATACTGTCTGGTAATACTTCTATCGACTCTGAATTAACTTTGGTACCCTTTGCAGATGGGCTACCATCCAATTCGGGAGTTGTAGTACAATCAGTATTAGATCGAGAACCCAGAATTTCGATGCTCTCTGAACTCTTTTTATCATTTTCTGGAGATACAAAAGATAATTTATTTGATGTAGAGACAGGTGAATCTAAATCATGCTCACAAGTTTCTTTTTTTTCACATTCTAATTTTTCATCTTCCTCCTTAACATCAGTATCTTTCTTTTCCTCCGAAGAATATTCGATTATTTTAGGACAATCATTAATCCTGTCATCTTTGTCAAAAGTTGTACTTGTATCAATTGTTTCAGTTGGAGGAAGTTGCTTTAATTCATTGAAATCAGATGTATCCGAAACATCTTGGCTAGGAACATTTTCGATCTGATCATTAGTATTCTTTTCTTTGTAATTTTTTGCTTGTTTACACTTTTTCTTGGGACTCGATGGTTTACTTTTATAATCTTCTGAGAATGATGACGAAGATACAAGCTTTTTGATACTTTCAGTGGGTGTACTTTGCAAAGACTTAGAATGGATAATAGCTTTAGCATTTTGTTCTGGTTCATTAAATTTAGGTGATTCAAAAAATGATCCAGTAAAACTGCCCCATATACTGCTTGTGGCTTCTTGTTTAGGTGCTTTAGGTTTTTCATGATGTGGTTGTACATTATGATGAACATCACTCTTTATCCCCCATGATGCAAAAAAATCTGTAGTATCTTCTGTGTGGCTTTCCAACGATTTCTGATCCTCATCTTTAATATCTAATGCTTTATCAATTGTCTTTTGAGCTTCTTTTAGTGCGGACTTAGCCAAATTGGCAAATCCAGTGGCATCAAACCAGCTCATTCTTTATTATATCTAAAAAGAAATATAATCATAATGAATACGAGTAAAAATGATTCGTGTTAGAACAAAATATTTTTGCTAAACATCGATTGTACTATATAAAAGTGCATGAAAAATTAATTTTATTAAAAAGGAAACAGAGCAATATTTAGAGGTTAGGGTGTGTACGATGATGTTTATGAATTACATTTAACATTATTCATATATTATGCATACATAGACTTGAAAATCACCGCACAGTGAATTAAGAAAAAATTAGAGAAAAGACGATTCAAAGATAATAATTGAACCAAAATATGATGGGAAGTTACTGTTTGCATTTTCGTAATGAAAATTTATAATAAAAAAGCAAAGGACTCTGTTTTTAAAAATGTCTTACATTTGTTTTTTTAAGATTATATTAAAATTATTAGGGCCAATGTATCAATGTCATTTGCATAAACAAAATATATATTGAATCCTTAATGACAATAGCAATGCGATGATTAAGGGTGAAAAATGCTGTTTACATGTAGTTTTACTTACTTGCATATCGCTTTAGAAGTATTTTACAATATATAAAATTGGTGAATCACCAAAATGTAAAAAATTAACTGTAAAATGTTCTTGAACTGTTGTTACTGTATACCCGTACTAACTGTTATATTGCAACAAAAATACCTATGTGCGCATGGTAACATGTTATGTAAATGTTTCTTTTGCACATAGTTTACAATTGACTTTGTCAAAATTTATGTACAGATGAAAAAAGCAGAAAACATACACGTAATTCATTCGATATACTTATGGGCAACAGTACACTTGTATTCCACTTCTTTTGTGATATATGATTTTAATCTTTTTATAATGACTAAAATATTCGATGCTTTTTTCGAATTTTTAATAATGTATTAACTTATTTGACGCGTCAACGAAGTGCTCGCTACGAGCTGTATTACCTTAACACATGTACACGTATGCATAAACATATATATAGTTTATCAATGGTTTCAATCATAGAAAATTCTTATTTTTACAGGACCAGCATGTTCTATTATTAATGCTTTTTCTTACAATATCATAAATAGCAGATCATGGTTAAGTAAACGTGATGCTTTACAATATAATATTGTTTTTTTTAATCCAATAATAAGAGTACTGAAAATTGTTCCTGGAGAGAAATATTTTCAATCGCTCCAGTGGCGCAATTGGTTAGCGCACGGTACTTATAAGACAGTGAATCGTGAGCAATGCCGGGGTTGTGAGTTCGAGCCTCACCTGGAGCAGTTTTTTTTTATTTTTAAATTATCCTTTCATTTATAAATTCATTGCGCATCGTCAATTATTACGATTGTTACGAACATGTTTTCGACAAAATTAAATACATAAGCGTAAGTTTACGAGTAAGTACATCGTATTATAAAGAAAATAAAATTAAAGAGAGTAGATTATTTACAAGTTTTACTTACATTTATTAGTGTGATTTTATTTTATGAAAATCGAGTTGGCAAGTACCACGCGTCTAATTCTGAACAAAGTTTCAAGCCAAATATAAATAATGCGGTGGATGCTAATATGCTTCTAACAAACGAATCGTTTTTTAAAGCATGAACGACACAGGAAAGGGAACAAGTACAGACGTCTTCGAAGTAACCCGAACCCTTATTCAACAAATAATAATCTGCGGCGCTTTGCCTTTCTTCGAGTTTACGTCTTATACTTTCTATAGAAATAATTATTAATTGCTTTAACATTTAACATTGATAAGGACAGTGGATAACAAAATATACTTGCTTCGCGATATACGCCGAGGGCAATGGGGATCGCATTCATCTGGAAATATCGTAAGTTCTTTCTCATCGATAGGATCGTGCCTCAACGGTTCTCCATTCGGTGTTTTAATTTTTTCACGTTCTAATTTTTCAAGTTCTAATTTTTCACGTTCTAATTTTTCAAGTTCTAGTTTTTTACGTTCTAATTTTTCAAGTTCTAGCTTTCCACGTTCTAATTTTTCATGTTCTAGTTTTTCGCGTTCTGCTATTTCACGTTCTGGTCGTTCACGCTCTAGCCTTCCGCGTTCCGAAAGTCTGGCTGCTGAATCTTCTTCTTCTATGTCTTTAATAGGTTCTTTTACAATCACCTTATCCTCTCCTATGTTACGTAATGATCATATCATTCAAATGTGTGTGTTTGCATTTAATTAATACTTTCCTGAAATGTTTTTAATCTAATACATCTTACAACTAAAGATCATAAGTAAGAAACACGATAAGTCACATTTCTCGTCTTTCACAGAATATCATTTTTAAGATTCGATATATCGTCGATCAATTCTATATAAGAATTACATTTCCATTTAATTTTGGGACCCTAATATAAGGAATTAAATTAATATTATTCGTTTCTTCTAAAGCGTTGTGAATGTATGATCTTTGTATTCTTAAAATAATCCATTAGGTTATTTCCTTTCTCAATTATTCCGTATTAAAATAGCTTTTTCTTAGTTACCAAGTGACATAAAAGTTAGAAAATTAATAAGAATGGACTTATCATACTCGTACTGCGTGGTCTTCAATTATGTACCTTTAACAGACCACTGCGTTTCAGATTTTCTTTGGACTTTTGCGATCGAAACTTTCGAAACATCCTCTTTTGTGATGCCTGTTACTATATCTATGACCTTTCCATCTACCTCTCTCTTATAAAGACGATCCACATCACGAGCGTCTTCAAATTCTACGTCTTCTTCCAAATCTGCATCCTTTGAAGGAAAATATTTCTTCGAAAGCCATGGGGCTTCGGTGACTGAAAGCTTCGTCAATTATTTTGGAGCAGTAAGATAAGCAAAAATGTTTTAAACAAAGGGTAACATATATGAATTATACTTGTTTTTTTCAATGTAGCCTTCACCAGGGGACACTGTATCCCGCATGTGGGCATTTAGATTAATTTAAAAAATGGTTTTAAAGACTATAGCAGATAGCCAAAATTTCCATAATCGGACTTTCGATCGAGAAATCGATCTTCTGACAGTTTGCTACCGCGTCATTAATGTTTAACGAATGATTTTCGTGTATTCAATTATCCTATAGCTTCTTTTCTGGTTTGCAACATTCAATGGCCGAACAGGATAGTATCTTTAATGAAAATGTGTTCGACGTCGGCGAAAGAAAATTGCATTCGTGAAGTGAATAGAATATTGGAAGCATCAAGTTTGGTTACTTGCGCGATATCAAGTAATTCGAGTTGTTGTGATAAAGATGTCAAGGTAGAGGAGGAAGTAAAAAGTATCATCCAAGAAGAGGGTGATCTATTGCCTTCGAATTATCTCGATAAAAATATTTTTGGCTTGTTAATACCTGCATTGGAAGAAACACTTATCGAAGCATCTGAACAGAACGTTCTTTGGGTATTGATTTAATGTCGAAATTTAAACAGTTCTTATGACTACGCCTACAAGAAATCGATAAATTATCACAGGTCCAGAAATGTCGTTTTAACGGTCTCGATTATATCGCGGAATTTTTATGGAATCGGAATCCACGACGTCCGAAAATATATACACCGCCTTTAAATGTATTTGATATACCGCTATTTAAAGAATATTTACGTTCACAGTAAGCGGAAGAAATTGACATTTATGTGGAAAAATTGATAATTTTATGTATTTTTCATTAATTTTATCTGTAGTCCTAGACCTTATTATCCAAAATCGTGGTTATGGTCTGAGGATGAAGCGGCGTTGCACATACAAAGATATGTTCGCGGTTGGCTTGTGAGAAAACGTGCGAATGTTCAGGAAATGAGGAAATTTTGGAAGGTTGATAATTAAAACAGGAAGGTGGTTCTTCCTGTGTTGTTCTCCATTATTCATTCTATTACTATATTACAATTATATCGATTGTTCTATATATTATTTGTAGGATATTGCGGTCAAAAGTCTCTTTGGCAAGGGGGAGATTTATTCTGTACAGTTTCAAAGACTTTTAGGTATGTTTTGTTACAGATTTGTAGTGATAACGATATTAATTGATTTAATTTGCTTGCAGATAACAAACAAAACGATACAAAGCATGAAACAATCGATGAAGATTTTATTCGTTGTGAAAAATACCGGTCGACGATTGCGCACACATATAATCCAATGCGAATATTAAATGAAAAAACACGCACGTTTTAAAGATCATATGGATCATATGGAGGAATTCCAATTAAAACATGCTTAATCTTTATTATTAAATTACAAGATATAATGCACATATTGAATCATATTCATGGTGCATCCTCCTGCTTAATATTGTTGTATAAACTAGGACTTGCTGGGTTTCCTAATCCCATTTTTATTTCAACCGTAGGAGTTTCATTTTCTTCGGCAACTCTATAACTTTTAATGCCTAAAGTACTATATACAATTTTTAGTTTTAAATCAGGAGTATCTTTCCCTTGTTTCTCCATTAATATCTTTTTCAAAAGAGGTGGAAAGTCGGTTGTTCGCGGCATGAGTCTTAGCTGCTGTACTTTAGTTTGGTTTGTATATTTTGCCTCTTGATCCTTGGGAATCAACACATAATCTGGTTTATAGGTTGCTCCATCCATCTGTACTAGCGTAGGAGATTTTTGACCTCTGAAAACTTTTTCCACCAATACCATCACTTTCCGTGGGTCCTAAACGATGCGAGTCTACTTTCAATAATCTGTCTATATCGTTACATTGACAAACATAATAATAATAAAAAAAATGTACATGTATATGTTTTGAAGTATCTGGTAAGCCAACAACTTTCAATATCCTCATGTAAGATACTTCAGGATATTTTTGTTGAGCACTTCGTATTACCATTCTACCTACGCCATGGTTCTTCAAATTTCCTAATATTTCCCATAGTGGTTTGCCCTTGAAGGTATGTGTCCGACCAATATATTTTATCACCATGATTGTTTTGACTAATTTCTCCTTCACAGAGATGAGGTTAGGTTTCTGTCTCTGTGCTCCATCGGTCAATGTTACACCACGTAGCGGTAAGTTTAGGAATTATATTCAATTTTATTACCGAAGTTGATGAAATCAATACATGTAAAGAGATTCGTTTTCGCAATTTTTCTTGAATTTTTCAATGCAGTATGACGTATTATTACAATTTATTTTAAATGTTTGCTTGTTTAATGGAACGAGTCGTAGGAATGTGAAGTAGTATGGAGTAGTATGATAAAGCGTTAAATATGATTACATAGTATTTATTAGAGTTGCGTAACAAAGAAATTGCAAATAAAATGCAGTACTAAACGATCCGAATGTACTTCGAATCACGTTCAACGAAAAGAATGAATATTATTACATCTGACGCAAGATTATTAATCAATACAAAAGAATAATTAGAATTAATTTACTTAACGATCTACACATTCTTATAATACATTATAAATATTATATATCGTAAAATCCTCGAATCTCTGTGTTATAATCGATGAACAACGATGTCGTATTATTATTGGGATCTAGAGCGTAAATGAAAATGAAATAAAACGAAAATCGAATTAAGCGATATAAATAATCATAGCGTCGAGGTAGCGAATGATTTCTATCGTGATGCATTAATAACGATTGATAATTTGTTGAATCCAATCGAGATAATAGGAAACCCGAGCATATACTCCAGGAACGCCAGGTTGTCCACAGCCAATTCCCCACGACACGATCCCTGCCAATTGCCAACGACCATTCCGTTCGCAAACCATTGGTCCACCACCATCACCTTTGCAAGCATCTTTTCCTTCTTCTCCACCAGCGCAAATAAATCCAGAATGCAAGTTAAAACCTGGACCTAATCTCGTTCGTCGCATTTGCTGTTCGCAGACCGGGTTGCTCACCACAGGCACGTCGACTTCTTTCAAGATATTTTGATATTTTCCGAAATCGCCAAAAGCGTCTTTGCCCCAACCGGTTGTCCAGCATCTGTTTCATGACGATAATTTAGTGAAAAGAAATCGTAGAGATGCATTTGAGAAAGGGAGAAATTATAATACAGTGGCCGGTTGTAAATAGAGATATTTCTGAATTTGTAAATTCAACTAATTGTACTAATTGTCGAAGGTTTTGTACCTATCTTTCTTTATAGTATAAAATAAGATACGTTCCTTGTACTCCGAAGCACCACGAGCGTAGAACAGATTTTCAATTTTTATTTCGGAATTAAAGCTAGCGTTTGATTAAATGAACTCCCAAATATCCGCGATCTTGATAATTACTAACCGAATGAAGTTGAATTTTTACTTATTTTATACCTAATTAATAAATTATCGCTAGCTAAGGCACGTACCTGCTTCTGGTGAAATCGTCACGTTTGTCCGGCAAACAAGCAGGACTAATGTGTGGATTCTTCTGAAAATCTACATCGTGATCGATCCTTAGTATCGCGATGTCATTGTAAAGAGTACCAGCATAGAATTCGGGATGTACGTGGACATTGGCAACATCACGTTCTATGTAAGGATAGAATTCAACGTCGTGGTTTACGTCCCATTCTCCTAGTCGAACGCGGAGATCTCGTGCTGCATAGGTTTTTACGCAATGCGCTGCTGTGAGAATGTGTCGAGGAGAAACGAGAGTACCACCACATACGTACACGCTTTCCGTTGGATCTTTTTTGAGTATTGCCACTTGCCAAGGATATTCACCTATCGAAACGGATTAAATTCCATTATTGGTTTCGCGCGACAAACGAAGAAACGTGGAGTCAAACAGCGTAAAAATCGGGAAATCGACAGAAACGGAGTTAGCATGCTTTTTTCATGTCATTCTCGAATGTGGAAGGATCGAAAGAGCAACGAAATGGACGTTAGTTTCTCACCGAATTCAGAGTCACCATCGACGTAAGAGGGTGTCTTGATTCTTCCATTTATTCCCTGAGTATATCTGACTCCACATTGACCTGGTCGTGGCTTCCTCGACGGTTGTCTTTGTGAACAACAAACGTAGCCAGGGCCGCAAGCTCGAGAGGAACCGATGTTTAGATATTGTCTCTGTCGAGAAATCATGATTTTCGTTTGAAAATATCCGATCTCCGCCACACCAATTGAGAGTCAACCCATACTATTTTTCGACGATCTTTCCTTAAGTCTACGATACTCACTTAGGTTCTCGTTCATTGTGAAATGCCGAACGTTAGAAAGAACGACGATTAACAATCAACGTGCATTGTGCGTGTAATGGGTTACTCACAATTCAATTGTACTTATTAAGGTGGCAATTGTACGTACACAGTACGCACAGTTCTTTCTCCGTCGTTATTAGCATTCGACTGCGATCAGTACACGCCGATACTTACCTCCGTTATATCTTCTGGTAATTGGAAATCGCGCGTTGATTCTACGTCACGCTTTCTTCTGTTCGGAAACGAAACTTTCCCAGCGGTTCTTTCTTTCGGAACCGTTCGTCCATTCGCATCAATAGCGTCCGTTTTACCATTGCTACGCGCGTTACTACGATAATAGTCGTCGTAATCATAATCGTAATCGTCATCGCCGTCTCGATAGTAATCGGAATATTCGTGGCTATAGTGAGGTTCATGATGACCCGCGTAATGATGGGGAGGATAGTGAGGTTTTACGTAATACGGTTTCTCGTGAAGCTCGATAGGCTTGGAAGGATAGTAATGCGGCGCATAGTTGGGCCCGTAATTTTCGAACAGCGTTTGCTTCTTGTGAGAGAGCAGATGACCGAGTTTCTGCACGATATTTCGATTAGGCGTTACGTGAAAATTTACAAACGGTTTTACCACTTTCTCGCCGTACTCGTCTTTGGTGAATTGTACAGCTAGCAGAGGATTCACGGAAACCAGGCCTAAATTTATGCCTTGATCGGCGGAACCGTACCCTGCGTACGGATTTACCAGGACATTACCACCGTAAGGATTAATCGGGTACGGGCCACCGGTTTGCGGCAGACCGAAACTGATCCCCCAGGTCGGCTTGAGGTTTAATTTCGAAGAGTCCAGATCGCTAGCATCGAGTCTCTGCAACCAGAGAGTCGAACAGACTGTATGCGAATAGAGACCGAGTTTCCGTATTTTCATATTTCTAATATTTTTGATAGTTGATTTCGTTCGAAATTGCGACGATCAAAACTCGGGATCTGTTCTATTCGAAACGAAACGAAACGACGACGACAATACGTACGATTATAACGCGACTATTTCTATGACACTGTTTCTCATAACTATAAATCCACCTTCAAATTTTCAAGATAACACTCGACAAGATCTGATTAGTATCTGAATCGTTAACGCGCTTATAGACACTAAGACTCGTTAATTTGATAAAAATTGAAATTGTTTATAAATTTTAGGTGGTTTTTATGGCCTATGAGTTGCAGTGTACTTACGATCTAGAAAAAATAACGAGATTCGAGAACACCCTTACCCCTTCTCCGCTCGACTTCTTTCTGCCTTCGATGCTTTCGTCACTAGGTGCCTCCCTCTTGTTCCTTACGTTCTCCTGCGCCTGCTTTGGTTGTTCCTCTTCGGCAGAAATTTGGAAAACGTTCGAATCGACTTCACCATTCTTTGCTATTTGCACGATCGCGGATGTTTCGTTCGCGTTCTTTTCTGCCGTTGCTGTTGCCTCAGCTTCGATATTCTTGTTCAAATTACGGGGATCAATGGGTAGGAACAAGTCGTCCTTACGTCCTGCGTGCTCGCTCGGACATTGGTCGTACGGAACACAAACGCAGTCTCCAGAATATCCCGCGGAGAAGTCATTTCTAAAGTCATTACCGTTACTATTTCCGTAATTGAAGCTGTTAGTTGATCCAGCAGCGATATAATCGTTAGAGGAGGAATGAACGGCGTTGGAAGAAACGTAATTGGTCGCAGTGAAGTATTTGCCAGGCTTGTAGCCTTCTGCTTTGCCGTAGGTGAAGTCTCGCGTTGGTTTTTCGTAGATGGGATACTTGTCCGCGTAGCTGCTCGCCGACGAAGAACCGAATGCATTTGCATCGTTGCTCGATCCTTTCACTTTGAATGCCTTTTTATAGTCGTCCAGATCTTGGAAACTACCACCAAGAACTCCAGAGTTAGGAATATCGTAAGTTGTTCCTATATTTCCATAACTGGACCCGTAACTGAGAGATGCGGCACCTTGGCTAATCGGATTCGCGCCAAATGTCGGTCCACCAGCTATTGTTGCACCAGCGGCGCCATCAGAGTGGTGGTAATGATGGTGGACGTGTTGTTGAACCGCGTCAGAACCGATAGATGGTCTCAACGCTATTTGTTTCTTGTCGATGAACTGACTGTTGCTCTCGAAGTCGAAACCTTCGTTCAGTGAGCCTGCTTCGTAGACCGGTTTCGAGGAGAATGAGGAAAGGCCGGGTTTTTTGAACGCAGGATAAGAACCAATTAGACTGGGCGAAGGTCCGAATGATGGGGGATGTGGAGCCCCGCCGACTCCGTAGATCACTTCCGGTGGCGGTCCAGAGGAAACGAAACTGGACGATGGTGGTGGTCCTGGTCTCGTTGCTGGACTGTATGGTCGTTTTACTGGAATGGCTGGTAGAGGTCTTCCAACGGGTTTGATGGTCACGGGTTGAGCGTAGATTATATCTTGAGGATATATTCCGCGATGAGGGGAATAATACGGGCGACGTCCCTCGACGTTTTCACACTGCGAGATATTAGAATTTTACTTATCCATCCTGTACTTTTTATCGAAGAGAACGTCTCGCGAAGGAAAATAGATCGCGAGTGACTTTCTTTTCGCGATTTTTGTATTTCTTTTTTGCTTTAGATATACGCGATAAAGTAACTAAAAGATATTGAATCGATCGTTCTACTTTGCACTCACGTTCATTAAGCCGAGAGAACACAACTTGTCCCTGATGTACGTTCGAGCGATCGTCTCATTTCCCAATTGAAGGGCGTTCTTCACCTCTGGGTCTGCGTACAGTTGATCGAAACCTTCGATATTGCGGCCCTGTCGATTAGAGACAAGAATTTCATCGACCACCGATTCCACCTGCGATAGAAATAATTGGTTCGTTACTTGAAACAATTAAGAAACTCTGGCTGTATTAACAAAATTTTAAATTAACAAAATTTCGCTGCAAGTAAGATTCGTTACGATGGTGTTAATTTTGCTATTTACCGATCGCTGCTCGGTAGGTGGATCGATGATTTCTATATTTCCGTTTGCATCTAAGATAGCTCTTTTATCTTGAGTCTGTCCTGTGCCTTGATTCTTGGATTCACTGGTCGATATCGCGTCTTCCGTTTGCCATGACCATTCAGGGTTGTTCACTGGTACTTGCGTTGCAAAAGCATGCACCACTATCCCGAGTAACCAAACGAACCGCAGCATCATTCTGAGGGAGGAAATCGATGGAAAATCACTATCGATTCACGTTCAAGCGCAATTGCGGAGAGTGTTTGAATCGAAGAATCGCTTCGCGTCGAAAGTGTACTTTGTCTATCTCTAATTTGTTTCAGTTTGTGAGAAGAATCGTTTATTTTTATTATTACTTATTAATAATAAAAATATCATCAACACTGTAAGCTTTATTTCTTTAAGTCTGCCAAAAAAATTGTTCTTCGATGATTACACACTTTTTGAGCTGATTCTGTAAGAAAGATCTGATGCGCCAAAACTCGAGAGCAATTTTGTCGCTCGTAACGCAAAACGCGAAAGGGTTAATTTAATATCGATCGATGTTAAAGTCGCGTCTAGTCACTTACCTCGAGTTTCTAGGAAAAAGTATTCGGGCTTGTCGATCGCGATAATTAGACGGCGATTCAAATAGAAGAAAGTGCCACGGAAAGAGCCGAGATGCCGGTGAGTCGTACGAAGGACTCAAACAATAGTGACGGTCGACCGACAAACCGACCAACGAAAGCGAGAGGATGTTGGGAGAAAGTCGCTAAACTGGTCTTTGCGCGATACTCTTATACATCTATATTAGCATGTGTCTTTCAAGTGGGCGCTCTTTCGAAAATTTCGACCGCGGTGAAAGTTGTTACGTAATACTTGCTCGATGTAAACAATTTGCTTCTCGTCCGTCGAATATCGAATAGAATGTCGAAAAAATTGATCGAGAAGTCGAGAGTATCATTAAGTTGGATGAAAGTGCATTGAATTTTATAGAACTCGGGTATAAGAGAAAATGAAAGAAATAGAGAAAGTGGAGGCTATAAAAATTTGAAGAAACAAGAAAAGAAGAAACCGGTTTAAACTTCTTACCTTAGACGTTATCGCGTTTGTTGCGATTTAAACTTATTGTCACTAATCGAAGATCTTTGCAACCGGTAGTCCGACAGGGAATGTCTGCGATGCGTCGAGTTTTGCTCTCTAACCAAACGCTTTCTCCATGAACGAGGTTACTCTGCGCGTTCACCGATGCCATTCGTATCTTATATAGACGTCCCTTTCGGAGATGCTGAGACCCAAGTAAAAGAAGTTACGGTGGGGTTAGGTTGTGACTCATAGCAGCCGGACATCCGTTTCGGATAGGTTCCTCGAATTATATCGTACTCTCGCAGCCAACGCTCGAACGAAATTCGCGCCACACGGTACGACGGTAGTCATAGAACGTTTGTTCTCTTACTGTTCAATTTCCAAGTTATAATTACGTTCTAAATGGATCTTCTATTAAAGGAAATATCGATGAATAGAAATCGGAATCGCGTATTCCGTGATATTTCCTGCTTGTAATTTTTTTGATATTATACGGGCATGATCCTGTGGGAATGACGTCGATATATCTGGAATCTGCGTCGATGAGAATTGAATCGATAATGAAGGAAAAGAATAACGATAGAATGCGTAGATGCAAATTTATCGATCGATCGGGGTCGAGACACGGATGACGCGAGGTAGGCAGCATAGTTGCGTACAAATCTACGCAAGCACATTGAGTAACTTGGGATTTTCGTTAATAGACTTGCGTAACGTTGACCACCGTGCCTTCTCCTTTAAAAACAAACCGACCTTACACCTAAGCATCGTTCTATTCGGTTAATTATCCAGATATAGCAAACAATTGTACGTTTTTTGATGCTTGAAAAACGAATTAAACCGTGATTTTAGTGATTTTAGTGATTTTAGTTAATCGTCGAAGGAAGACGATAAATGATTGCGCTCACACCGTTACGACGTCCAATGGTCCTACCATCAAATGACAGAATTTGATTCGAGTTTTAGTTTATAAAGCCAACGCGTATTACGATTTGGTGAAAAAGAATACGTTGCGGTTATAAGAAAGTCGATGGTTTCTCTCCTATTCCGCGACGATGGGAAAGTAAACGAACCATTGGTCCAGCTGCACAGCGTTCCACGTTTTGATGCTTCGACTTTTTAATACGTCTGTGATGCTAAAATTTTTCAAGCCCATAGTTACGTTCGTACGCCTCCACAACGACCATTTTCGTAGCAGGTTGTTCCATATCGCTCTTTCGAGATCCGGGAGAAAGCGTTCCTTGCTTTACCCAAGTCCCGTCATCGATTTGACAAATGTCGAAAAAGATTGCTCGCCATTGTTTCGTTAGAATTTTCCTCTTTTCAACGATAGGTAAAGTCAAAGCCAGATTCGTTTGCGAGCAACGGTGAAATGTCGAGCACGGATACGGCACTGTGCAGCATCGACCTGTGTTCGGTTACGCAATCCGGATTTTCCACCCTCTGTCGTAACCCTCTGGGTTTTACGCGTGCCATCGGCTGCAGTGAAATCGCCGTTGAATTATGTTCTCTGCGAAAGTTTCTGGGAAAATCAACGAATCGAGGGAACGTTCCAATTATCGTAACTTATTTACACCGAGAGCAACCGGTAATAAGCGAGTAAAGATTACGAATTATGGATTACGCATGACGGTCAGAGCGTATTGTCATTCCTTGTGCATCGTCTTCGTGTCGCGATGGAAAGAGTTTCGTCGACGCAGTGAAAGCGGCTTCTATTTTCACTTTCGATTTCGATTCACGTTTAAGGAAGCGAAGGAAGGGTACAGATACTCGGACAAAGTTTCGATTTTATGAACTGATGTATATTTGAAACGAATTAACGTTACGTGATTCGAGCGAATTTATCGATGCACGATACATGGAGAGGAGATGACATGGTGAGAAGGGAAGCCGTTTTCTGCATGTTGGTACGTTAGGGGATGCGTTACCGCCTGAATCCCAGAACGAACGATGATTCACGATTCACGACGTCAGTAGATAATGCGATATCCGTGCTGTTCGATCGAGTAAGTGGATGGTGCTGCTGCTAGTTCGAGTGGCGCCAGCGCTGGCAACGCGTAAGCGTACGCGGACACCTGGAAAGAAATCAAAGTTATCTTGAGCGTGTGATAGATAGTCGAAACGAACGGCTTGTTAGCTGCTCGGTCGAACACGGAGTCTTACAGACCTGTAGAGGCGAGAGAATGGGGGCCGCAGCTACGGAGGTCGCTAGAGGTGCTACCAGATGCGATAGTTTCGTTGTCGAGGCTGGTGTTTTTATCTCGGTTATCGTGGTGAGAGCCTTTGCAGATGCGGGAGACCTCGCTGTAGCCAATGCCGAAGGTGACGAAGCTAGAGCCGGTGCTAGAGCCGGTGCTGGAGCCGGTGTAGGGGTTGGTAGGGGGATGGAGTCGGCGGAAGTTTCCTGTTTGGCCGTCGATGGAGATGTTGGAGCGGCGTTAGCCGCGGCGACCGCGACAGCTAGAATAATCTATAAAGACCGGCAGATGATTCTTCTCCGATAGACTAACGCAGTTATGATTCTGTCGGGTTTTTTTTTTTTTTTTTTTTTAGAAAATATTAATATCACGAAGCTCGGAAAGCTTTACTCACGAATTTAAACATGACGAGTCCGAGCTTTCTGTACACACGCTTCGAGATGCTGCTTTATTTCTGGTCGAGGATCGACTCGAACCTCTCGTACTTATAGAGATCTTGGAGGTGCTGTAAAAAGGAAACCCGTCCCTGTCCGCGAGTAGGGAACGCAAGTCCCTACGCATCTTTGCATTCCGCTACGACTTTAGGGGCGGGACTTATTCTGTAACGTGGCTTCACCTTGAACCTGCATGAAAAATCTTAGGGAACGTTCTTTTCCCCTACTAGCTCGATACCCGGTGGTTCACCGAATAAGCAAGACTATCTTCTCGCATATTTTCGAACAGAATTTCAAAAATGTATCAAAATGAAATCCATCGAAATCGAAACACAGTCGTCGAAATGACGTAAAACTTTTTGTTACGATACTTAATTTATGTATATAGATTGGCACGTTAAAATCGAACGGTGACGTGCTCGCGTATCGTCTAATTTTGCACCAAAGAAATCTTCCACAAAGAGCGATGAAGGAAGAATAACATTGTCAAGGAATAATAGTCGGGACGCAAGCTCGGGGATAATGAATATCGTCATGTTTATATCACAGCGAGCACACCAGTTGTATATCGGATTGGTTGACACAAGCGGGCGAAAGCCCCTGTGATGTAATACATGGTCGTCGAGATGCCATGAAAATTCTCTTCCACTATTATCCGTTTGATAATACAAATCGATGCATTGAATTTGTTGCTTCTATATCAGGTTTGTTAATTAAACAGCGTGTTTTTAACAAACGGGATAACAAGGTAACAAGACGTGTCCTTTTAATCGTTTTATTGAAATTCCTGGAAACGAAGGACAATACAGATATAAATTTTCACGTAAAACATTGTAACGATCGCCTTAGGCGAAGAAGGGATAAGGGCGTGCCCGTTTGGACGACAAAAATCGAGTTTGCGATTGTAACCGGTTCGCAGGTCGATCTGGGTACTTTGCTCGTCCTTAAACTCGAGGCCAAGCGAATTTCCTACCGAGGAAATTTTTCACATATCGACGACACTCCGTTCCTCCTATACTTTCCGTTTCATCGTTCGAATTCGTTCTAATTCTTCGCTTGTTCTGAAATCTTTATCAAATTGCAAAATAAATTTGTCGATTGCAACGATTTTTAAATCCAATGTTGAACTCGTAGAATAGATCGTGGAAATTGGATCGTGGTTAAACGCGACGAAAAGAACAGTTTCGCGAAATTAGCTGCATAAAACATAGAAGAATACGAGCTACCAGTAGGAACTAGGAGACGAGTCATTCGACGAAACAGCGATAAAGGAAAGAAAGAGACACGAGCGTTTAAATTGAAAATTAGCAAAAATTTATTGACGATAATTAGCCGACAGCGTGGATCTTCGAGTCATGTCCGATGCCGGATGGAACGATCTCGTTATCGACGTGATCGGAGAGAGCACGGTCGACTAGAGCGGCTGGAGATGTGGACCCGTCGTTTGATCGTGGTATAGCGTGGTTCAGTATGCGGCGACGACCGGAGCGTGAGCGAGGACGGTTGCGGCTGGTGCAGCAGCGACGATGGGTGCGGCGGTCTTGACGACGGCGGCGGTGGCCACGGGAGCAGCGTAGTAAGGAGATGCGGCGACTACCGGGCTCTTGACGGACACTTTGTAGGTGTTGGCGTAGCTGGTGGCGACAGGCACTGTGTGGGCAACAGCGAGTGGTGCGGCGGCGACGAGCGGCGCAGGATGAATCGCTGGTGCAGCCAGGAAACCTGGTGCAGGTTCCGGTGCTGGAGCGGCCAAGGCACAGGCGAAGAGAGCGAAAAGAGCGACGAATTTGTACATGGTTGCGAAGGTAGTTGCGTCGTTGCTCGATCAAGAGACTCGGAGAAGCTTCGTGCTATAACAGCTGAGATCGCTGAGAGCAGAATGATGCTTGACAAGTCGAGTTGCTGCCCTTTTATTCCTCCAAGTTGACCTCTCCCACCAAGAACGGGTGTTTCGATCATGCACTTGCACACAATACCCACTCCAGCCGATTCGACTAGTCCTGAACGAGATTATCCTACCACTCTTCCCACTACCTTCGTTACTATAGACATATTCAGGGTCCTTTCGTTTCGGCTCGCACTCCATGTGGGGAGAACACTGTCAAGGACCGAGGATCCTGATCTGGATCCGCGTGCAACGTACTCGAAAGACCCCGTACTTTTTTCGCGTTTTCGTTATCCACGAATACCATCGTCTATCCTATGACGATCGACGCCTTCTCTTCCTTATCGTTTGCTCGATGAGCGTATCGCATGCACCTATGTCCAAGTTCGAATCGAACAGATTCGAACGAGTTCACCCTGTACGAAAAGCAGTGACTGTATCGGCCGATTATAGGATCCATCGTCCATATCTATAACGAGCAAACACCCCTCGTATTTCGAGATAATTTCAGTTAGTTAACCGACCGTTCGCTAATTAATATACGCGAATCCCATCCCGTAATCCGGTCTCTATTTCCACGCTAACGTAACCCACTTGTGCCGATCGAAGTTAACGCCGGTGCCGATTACGTTACAGGCGTGTTTACTTCGAACAGCAATGCGATTACGTAACAATTGGTAAGCCGTGTTTTAACGCCCACTCCGCTAGCTACCGAAACGCGTCGCGACGCAGGCC
>NT_180435.1:532810-550455 GCF_000188095.3 Bombus impatiens | reverse complement strand
GCGTCGTTTAGAAGGTCTCTTACACCAGGCTAGAGACGAAAGAAGCGGGGATGTGACACCGTTTGCGAAACCAACGACGATCAACTCGATTCCACAAAATCCATGCATGTGTTCTCGTAATTCGCCTGGCGTTTGCTTCTTCCCGGAACCAGTTCACCTCATCTAAATCTTTCCTTCCTTTTCCTCTCTTTCTCTCTCTCTCTCTCTCTCCCTCCCTCTCCTTCGCTCTCATCAATCTTTTTCATTTGTCAACGATTGTCCGCCGACCGCGTATTTCGTAGCAAGGTCGCGTTTCGTAAACGTCTCTTTACTCTGGTGAACGCCATCCGACAAAGTTCGTCCTCCACGAGCTTACGCTTTTTTTCATCTTTGATACTTGTTTCGACCTTCGCCGACGACACTCGTCCATTAGGTTTTGGTTGGCGTAGAGAACGGGTCGATCGTCGGAGGTCGAATCGGTATAAGAAATGGTCCGATACGAGATCGCCGATAGCCGTGAGCCTAGCAACGCCCAAATCCGGAAGGCCTTGGCCTCCCGACAGATATCGTGCAAAGACTTTCGGATTACGGCACCAGACAGGATTTTCGAGACTCTCGACTGGCGTCGTTAAAAGTTAACCAGTTCTTGCAGATGGGGGATGCTTCGCTATAAAAGTGACCGCCGTCCTCCAGCTTCGAATCACTCGAGGTTTATAGCGATCGCGGATAATGTCGCGTTTCGCGCGAGTATCGTACTTTGGCGACATTGTTTCTTGGTTATCGTTTGATCGAAATAAGCCGGTGATCCACCATTGCACCGCTTTTGACGTTTCTCGTCGTCTGAAATTGCGATAAATACGTGTTCGTTACGACTATAGTCTATCGTTCTATATAGATTCTGAAGTTACGGCGTGTTGGGTCAAATCCTGGTCACCTCGACAAACAAATTTCCAAGAATCGATAGCAACGGTCTATTTTCGTCTGCTTTGGTTATATCTGCACGCTCGTAACGCTGTGTTTGTCATCGCATGTTCGACACAAATACTTACGGTTACATATTAGATTCATGACTGATACGATTTTGCTGGCAAATTATCACCCGTATAACATGGCAGTTACGTGCATAAAAAAGACGACGTATTATACGAGATCGCGTTATGACTGGACTGGATTACTAAGAGCAAGAGACAGAAATAGATTTTGAAAACTAACGAAACTACCGTTCTGGGTAATTATACAGTTCCGCGACATTTTCTCTCATAAAATTAACATTTTGAAAATATTTTCCAAGTAGATATTTTGTAACTTTCGCGTATTATTTTCAGGTTTCTTTCAAATTTCACTAACGTTGGCGAAATTTTGGAAAATCCGCGCATAACATACTCTTAAAAGGTTTCTACGTGCGTGTGAATACTTTCCCGAGCGATTGTAGGTAATTTTAGCAACTCGAACCGGGTTTAAGGGATAAAATTGGAACGGGTTGTAACACGAGAGTCGAGAGGGAGAAATTGCGGACGAAAGAACCGAAAAGATGTATAGACACGATAAATAACTTGCAAAGCGAGGTCTTGAACGCCATGTTGTCTGTTCGTGCCTCGCCAACCGCGAATGTAGTAATCTCGGAGGGACCTCGACCGATCGAATGTAGAACGTCATAACCTGTGAAAGAACCGCGAACCACCTCGAGTGTAACAATACCGTTGACAATGCTATCGTTTCATTTTCTCGCGGGACGCTCGATGATTCATGGTCGATCGTTGAGGCTTCGACGTCGTATGCTTTCACCACTTATGCACCAGCGGCATTTATTACGAGACAGAGAACATACGGCCGTGCATAAATGTATGGCCAAAATTAAATACGATCGAAACCGATCGATCGCGATATTGAGTTGTAAAATTGTTCTTCTATAAAAGGACAAGAAATACAACGTATCGCGTTTTTCACTTGTGATCTTCAACTTGCCAAGAAAAAATCGTATTGTGGTTGGTTTTACACAGTATATTAAAGGAACGTAGTTGATGTGTTTTTTAAAAGATACAATACGCTGTCTTATTGTTAGAGGATAGACGAGTTGTTAGGGAAAGAGTGTGATGGAAGAGTTGAGAACGTGTAAGGAGAAAATCTATTTTAATCGCAATACCAGTTCGTGTGATACATGCGTATTTTTTTTTATAAGAAACGAAACTCGTTATATATGTATATATACTTTTGTAAAGATAATTCAAGCTCACGGATGTTCACCCTCGCCTTCTTCTTCTTCGTCAAACTCGCCCTCTTCCTCGGCGGTGGCTTCTTGATATTGCTGGTACTCGGAAACCAAATCGTTCATATTGCTTTCAGCTTCGGTGAATTCCATTTCATCCATACCCTCTCCTGTGTACCAATGTAGGAAAGCTTTCCGCCTGAACATCGCCGTAAACTGTTCCGATACTCTTTTGAACAATTCCTAAATTCGCATTTAGAAGAGAAAATTAAAAACCTAACCTCTTTCGTTCGATAGAATCGTACTCGATAAGTTGATTTATCGAAGGTGGATACGATACAGCACGGTCGTAATATTAGCGGGGAGAGCAATCGATGATCGCAATTGAGATATTTCGGGGCAAACGAAGAGTGTAAGCCAGTTTCGAGACTAAGATTTAAATCAAAGTATCGCGATGGAATTTTAACAAAATTTGTTCTCATATTCTGAATTGTTATCTCGCACAAACCTATTAATCGTTTTCCCGATAATCTGGATTAATGCTACGTAGCAAAATTATGAACGGAGGTGTACGTCGTATTTTTTTTTGACAACCAAGGAAAGACAGAATTTTAATAGCGTATAATTTTAATGAATGATGTTACGCAGAATATTAATCGGCAAATAACTTGTGCGACTCAAGACGTAAATTGCATGCAAAGAACGTATATAGTCCTGGGCGTGGCCACATTAACGGCCCTCTTTCCTCAAAACTGTAACTTACAAACTGCGCTGTATTGATCCCATCAAGTATACCTGAATGGCCGTCGAGTTTCCAATGAAAGTCGCTGACATTTTCAATCCGCGAGGAGGAATATCGCAGACAGCTGTCTTTACGTTACTGGGAATCCATTCGACGAAGTAGCTGCTGTTCTTGTTCTGGATATTGAGCATTTGTTCGTCCACTTCTTTCATCGACATTCTCCCTCGAAAGACAGCTGCGACTGTCAAGTAACGACCATGACGAGGATCGCACGCTGCCATCATATTTTTTGCGTCGAACATTTGTTGCGTGAGTTCTGGTACCGTGAGAGCTCTGTACTGCTGCGAACCTCTGTTTCAGAACGGACAATATATGCGACGTGACAAACTCTTTCATTTCTCTCGAGTAATTAAAGCTAGCGAATAGTTAGGCGATACTATACCTGGACGTTAGAGGTGCGAAGCCAGGAATAAAGAAATGCAGTCGGGGAAAAGGTACCATATTTACAGCGAGTTTACGCAAGTCAGCGTTTAGCTGTCCAGGGAATCTTAAACACGTAGTTACTCCGCTAAGCGTAGCGCTCACCAGGTGATTCAAGTCGCCGTAGGTTGGTGTTGTTAACTTTAAGGTACGGAAACAAATATCATAGAGGGCTTCGTTGTCGATACAGTAAGATTCGTCTGTATTTTCAACCAACTGATGCACGGATAGAGTGCAGTTATAAGGCTCCACCACGGTGTCCGATACCTGCAAACACACGAGATCTATTATTCCGATTCTTTGCAACAGATCGTCAAGTGTTTCGTTTAAAAAGTTGCATAAAGTTGAAAATTCAAAAAACCCATTTGTAAATAAGCAACATTTTTGTTTACAAGCCAACTCAAATGTCGTAATACACGCCGTTCTAAAAACAGCCTCATAAAACGAAACGTTTGATGGAATATTAAATATCGAATATTAAATATCGAATATTAAATATCGAATATTAAATATCGAATATTAAATATTGAATCGCGTAGGAAGCTTTAGGTACTGCTACTTTGCTTTATAGATACTCGAAATAATAATTAAAATACTTTTTAGAGAATAAAATTTTCCTACGCACTCGACTTTCATCATTGTGTTAAATATTCCACCGTGCTTCAAACAGAAACAATTAAGGAGAAAGAATACCTTTGGAGAGGGTACCACGCTAAACGTCATCATAATTCTGTCCGGGTATTCCTCGCGAATCTTCGAAATAAGCAACGTGCCCATTCCAGCGCCCGTTCCACCGCCAAGAGAATGCGTTAACTGAAACCCTTGAAGACAATCGCAGCTTTCAGCTTCTTTTCGTACAACGTCGAGAACGGAATCGACGAGTTCTGCTCCTTCGGTATAGTGCCCTTTAGCCCAATTATTGCCGGCGCCGCTCTGTCCAAAAACAAAATTGTCCGGTCGAAATATCTGACCGAACGGTCCAGAGCGCACTGCGTCCATGGTACCGGGCTCTAGATCGACCAGGATCGCCCTAGGAACATACTTTCCACCTGACGCTTCGTTGTAATAAACGTTTATACGTTCTAGCTGGAGGTCGGAATCACCGTGATAAGTGCCCGTTGGATCGATACCATGCTCGTCGGAGATCACTTCCCAAAACTATCAAAACATAAGTATCGGGTGAGCTTGGGAATATAGAAACTCGGCTGTCGCGAATGACGACCATAAAAAGATATTTTAAAATATTTCGATTCGTTCAATTCTTGGTCAAAGCCATAAAGAAGCACTTTGATTTATCGTATCGGCTCGAAATGATATTTGAAACACGTTATGATAATTAAACGTTATCTAAAACTAACGTGTCTGACGAAAACTATAAAAAATAAAATAGATTTCATCAAAGATCAATATGAATACGCGTAATAAAAATTCACGAAAAACGATAAAAAATTGAAAAATTCGAACCTTTTCGCATTTCTCGATAATATCGTGTACACGCAGTTTTCAGCGTTCGATCTTTGACGAATTAAATTCGTGATAAATACCTTAGCCCCTATCTGATTGCCGCATTGGCCAGCTTGGAGATGAGCGATTTCACGCATTTCTCTATTCTTCTTCCTCTACGATCTTCGTACCCAATCTTCGTTCGCCACCGATCGTTTCTATCCGCTTTTCTCTTATCTCTACCCTTTTATAAGTTCTATATTTTACAAAATTATTGAGAAATCGCTGCGAAGCCACGAGTTCGTCACGGAGATACGTAGGAACACGAAAAAACGAAAGTCGGCGAGAGTAATCAACGAGTTGTCGTTTGTTTCGCGGTTGCCTTGGATTTTTCGTCGTCTATCGTTTATCGTTTGTTTCGTCAACTTCGTATTCCATCTATCTCTCTCCCTCTGCCTTCTCGATACCCTCTTTCTCTGCAAGAGCCCAAAATACAGAAATACGAAAGAAATAATACAGAAAGGAAGAAACATATATATGTGGTGCTGGGATAAAACAGGCAAAGACGAAGTTTTCAAAGGGAGAAAAATCTTTTTATTGTTTTTTTTTGCAAAATGAAAAAGCGAGCGAAAGGTCTGTCGATCGGGAGTAATAAAAGAAGGAGAGGAGTGAAAACCGAAAACGGAAACATCCTGAAACGTCGTCGGCATCCATTTGTAATTGCAGATCAATGACATTCACCGAGGTCCAGATCCTGTTGCTGTAGTGGGGATGGTAGTATCGAAGGTTAATCAGTTGTTTCATGGTTGGTATGGCCATTGCGTTGGAACGTAACCGGATGTCTCTCTCTGGCTGCACTGTCCTCGAACGGTGACGCGGTTTCGGTACGATTTTCAGCGTCTGCCGGCGATGAGGGTCGCGGCAGGGAAGCTGGAATACGCGAGCGGAGCAGCGGCGGCGTGGGCGATCACAGGGCTGGCGATGTACGGTGCAGCAACCGCGTGATTAATCGCGTGCGCGTTGTAGCTGGTCGCGTAGGTTCCGACCGTCAAAGCTGCTGGAACCGGTGCCGCGATCGCTGCTGGCACTGCTGCTGGTACCGCCGCTGGCAACAAACCGGCCGAACAGGCAGCGACCAAACCGGCGAACAGAACCTTTGACAAAAATTAACAGATTAGTTTCGGTCTATCGTTTGAACTTTCCTCTCGAGCTCGCTTATCGCGGTAGAACCTTTTTATCGCTTATCTTTCTTTATACAAATATATCAATTACGAAACTCGATGATCGATGGATCGAGCCACGGTTGAGCATGATATCAAAGGCGCAAACATGTCGAGAATTTGAATCTATCGTCACGCGTATTTCTACTTTTAAAAGTAGAAATCTTGTCTTATCTTTAATCTCGTAATTAATCGAGCCATACCCGTGCTCTTTGGCGAAGAAAGCACGCCTTTTTGACTTGAAAAGAATATAACCAATTCGTTTGTAATAATAAACGCAAGACGCTATTCTACGAAAAGAGTAAACAAATCGATTATTACGATTCTTATTCGTACGAAAACTACAAAAGAACTGGAGGAGAATCCAAACTACCGAGAAGAAGCGTGGAACAGGGAACATCTATTATCAAAACTTGCTCGTTCCCCGATTTATTCTCTCGATTGGACTCGTCCGCAAGAAGCGATCACAACTTGCTTCTCGATCAACTTACCAAGAATTTCATGGCGAACATTTTTACTTGTTGAGGTCTCGAAAGTGTATCGAGTGGATAACAACAGACAACTGTACTGTCATATGGATTAGCTAGAGCTCTTTTATACTCTGTTTCGTCCGGTAATATACTCCCACTACGAACATGTTCGCAACACCGGTTCGCGGTACCATACGACAGGAACACGCTTCTGCATATCGGATTAACTTTGCTCGTTTTAGGCCACGCCTGCTGTTATACAGTAACCGTCTCTATGGCCGAATCTAGCCTTCTTTTTTTTACTCTAACTTTTTTCAGCATTATCCTCGTGGTTCCTGATCGCGCTGCTCCACGCGGCTGCTCGGTGTCGTTCACCGCGGATATACGTTGCCTTCGAACGCCCTTTGTCCGTAACATTTTTCCTTTGCCACAGTCGTATACCATACGACGATGGACGGTACGGTACACGAACACAGTCGCGGATCGTAAATCGTCGAAGGGAATGAACGTTAGGGTGAAACGATGAAAAACGTTGGAAATTTTCGCTTGCCAACGACAACGACCATTGTAGGATGAGTTGCTTCGTTGCAAGATGCGCGTTTGCTATTCAGCTCTCATAGACAGATTTTGCAAGCTAACGAAATCCTTTATTTTCCTTAACGAGGTATCTAGGTTCAGAAGTGAAAAGAAAAAGAATTATCTTGCATTTTCCGAGAGTAGAGATTCGTCTACTGAAACTATGTTCTCGAATTTGTAAAATTCAATGGTGAGAGTGCATAGCTTGTACGATGCGACGTGTAACTTTTAAACACGTTTTTCTGGAAATTCTATTTCCTAAAATGATCGACAAGATATCGCAAGTTCCAGTTGGCCAATAATTCTTAGATATACCTTTGACGAACGCGTTGCTGTCGCGTGAATCAGAATTATTAAAAAGTTATTTTCTTCTTTGTTTATCACTTACTCTACGAAACGAATCTTAAGAAGGAAAAGAATCGACAACTTGATACTCAAGTTTGAAAGTACCGTCGTTTCTTAAATTTCCATCGTATTCTTTGTTCATTCTGGTTTACGTCGTAGCAACACGAAGCGAGACTAGAATAGAACCGCCCTTTAAATGCCGCTTATTCGGGATATTCGCAAAGTTAAAATTGACGCAACAATAACGAAGACATCGATGTCGTTTGCAGTTCAGTTTCAGCCAGTGATATACATTGGGTGCGGCTCATGCTCGTTCCAAATACGAAACGCGGCCGTACGTACTGCGTCTACGACGATTGGGACATCGCAAGTTTCGAAGATCGTTCGTCGAACGTGACTCGAATTTCCGACTGGAAACGTGGATTTGTTCATCAACTTGCTCCTCGTAACTTTCCCTTGATTTATCGATACGGAATACCGTATCGAACTTCACTCTTGACCCTGCACGGATGTCCTACTTTTCATCGATACGTTTTCGCTTTAGGAAACAATCGTAAGAAAAATATTTGGGAAAATAACGCGTGAACCTTTCTCTCAAAGATGTTCGATAATGGGCCGATGATCGATCGTTCGATGCAGCAAAGTTTGTATATTTTTAAAAACTTCTCATACGGTGGAAAGATGAAAGAAACGCGTCTTTCTTTAGGTTACATCCGTATAATGAATTTATTTTGATAACACCGTAATGCAATTTACAGAGGGTCAGTAATTACAGCGATAATGATCCGACTCATGCAACGCAGCATCCTTTGTACCATCTCTGGCTACTTGGAACAATGGCACGACGTATGCAATTGTTTCGACAGCAGTTGCACGGACCGTAGGGATTACGAATAGATCGTAAACAAGCAAACTTGTATTTTCCTATATAATTTCTATTACCATTCATCTCTCAATCGATTCGTTCATTAATTCCTACCTATCAATTGCTACTGTAATGATCCATAAGAAAGAATCGTTTCGTCGTTCATTGACGCGTCACAGTTTTAATTAGATTCGATTTCTTTCTAGTAGATACTGCTATAAAAAGATACGGTAACAAAGCGTAGGGTGTCGGAGGAAAACCGTGATCAATTGCTTTGTCGAACGGTGTGCGAAAGGATTGCGTTACAGCATACGATGGAAATGTTACGGCAGAGGTTGAATATTCGAGATAGATGCAAGTACGAAAGAACGATCGTTTGTTTTCGTTTTAAGTTGCAATTTATTCCATGAAAAAGAAAAACTTAAAAATAGAGATTTGGACAGGCGATCGGAGTATCAGGGGTGAAATCATAGATGGGCGGTGTAGGCGAGTGCAGCGTATGGCAATGGTGCAGCAGGTGCGGCGGCAGCGAGGGTAATCGGTGCGGGTGCTGCTGGTATGGCCGCGTGCACGGCTGCAGGTACGGCGGCGGTGTATGCCAGTGGTGCGGCAGCGAATGTATTGTAGTTCCTGGCTACGACTTGACTGCTCCTAGCAGTTACGATCGGTGCTGGAACAGCAGCAATCGCCGCTGGAGAAGCGACCAAAGGGGCGTGGAGAATTCCAGCAGACGCCACGGCTGCTACGAAGAGAACGATGCACTGCGGAAAGCGATAGATTTGAAAATAAAATTTTTGATTTTCTTTCCATATATATATATATTAGGATTTAAACAAAGTCTACATCATCTCGATCGCGATTAAATCACTTACCGCTGTCTTGATCATTGTTGAGCTTGTGTGTTTGTTTCGGCTGTTGAGCGATGAGTGCAGAATCGTCGAAGCGTCCTCGTTTTATACCAATGTCCGGCGCTGATGGGGTGGTGGACTTACGAAAAGGACAGTGGATGCGGGGCTTGCGAAAGTTCCGACCTCCTTGGTGTAGTCACCTTCGTATCAATTTTGTTGGTCGCGGTCGCATTGGAATGCCGGGCGTGAAACATCGGCCGTTTTCACGCGCTCCCTCGCTCGTTACGGCACGGGCGCGGGCGCGGGCGGCGCGACGCGACGCGACGCGACGCGTTCCTCATCCTGTATCTTATTTTCAAACTGCTCGCGTTTGGTAGCTATCACTCGCAACAAATGGATCGATCGATTTCGATGACCTTGATCGAAAGAGAAGCACAGGGCGGACACTTCTACGAGTATCACGAAATTACGTAAGCAACCAGACCGAGCAATTGTATAACCCTCTCGACTACGTGCTTGTCCGGTTGGAACGCACAACAAGGTTACAAAGTCGGCTCACTGATTACGCGGGTCGTTCTGCTTCCCACACGATCTATCTGCAACTACTTTCATCTAGTTTTTCATCATTTTTTACCTAGTCTCTGTTTGCCTCTCTGTTTGTCTCGCTCTCTGTCTCTCAGCCTCATTTAAATAGTCTACTTTTATATCCGACTTCATCATAGATCTAATCCGCACATCCTATTTGGTCTGGATAAAAAAATTGTTCGATTAGTCGCGTTTCTGTTTTTTCTCCGATCGTTACATTTCGTTTTGATCGATCCTTTTCCTACGCCTCTCACTCGCTCGATCTGGTCACTCGCATCCCTCCTTTGTCTCCGTGTTTCGCTCGCTCTATCTTTCTCTCGGTTACCACAAGGCTGAACACCTCCAAGGTAAAGCAAACGCTTTTTTCCCAAGTTCAAGTTCGTCGAGTCCGGGTGAGACCAGCAAACGCTGTTTCCCCTTCGGTCGAGATACACCTCGTATCACGACACGGAAGGTACGACAGGCTGCCATTACGTTCGTTAATTTCGTCGTTAATATCTCTTCCAATTTGGAATCGACAAGCAGAGGAAAGCTGTATTAGAATTCGCATAATTTCGAATCTGTCCCATGCGTCGTCTTTCTTACCTCTACTTTGCCATTCTTTCTTTCGCACGATAAAGCGCTGTAGGAGCGTGGGAAGGACAAACGATCATCCCGCGGATGTTGATAATTATTTCGAGCAGGTTGAAAGACGCTGGTCGTTGTTCGTACCTCGCAGCCAACGAGCCATTAAGCTATCCTCGGATCGTCAATCGTTTTTCGAAGTCGCAAGGACAACGCGATGCCGGAGAAAAGGGGAAAACCTGTTTGTGCTCGATGGAAAAAAGTTGCTCGAACGTAGACTCGAAAAAGAAGGAAATGGCGCGTATTGTTGGGACACGCCTGATCCCGTGCAACCTTGAAGAAATCCGCGATTCGCCGGTAGTTGGTCGATACACGGGAAAACGTTTGCGGAGAGGCACAAAGGGAGAAGTCGATTGGCCGGTCGGTGGAAAAAATTGCGCGTACCAACAAGAAGGAAGCGAGTGTCCCGTTCATGGTCTGCTTGGAAGACCGGCTGTTGCCCTTCGTGGAATACCAGAGACGGGTAAAAGGAACGAGATGCAGAGAGATGGTTAAAAGGAAGGGGGATGTAGAGAGATGAGAATCTTTGTCGCGGTTTCCCCTATATAAGCAGCGTTTCCTCGGGAATTGAGGTATAATCGTCTCAGCTTTTACGTAGTGTATCCACACGCTTCAACCACAAACATGTTCAAAACGGTGAGTGCTGGAGATCGAGTGCTAGATGGTGCAGACGGAAACAGGGTAAGCAAAGGAAGAATCTCCTCTTGATCGAATTCTTGTGAGCGTAGCTGTTGTTCGCTGGATTATTGGCGGTCGCGTTGGCTGCACCGTCGCCGGCTCCTGCACCAGCCCCGGCTCCAGCACCAGGTCCGGCACCCTCGCCATCTCTGGTCGCCGCTCCCCTGGCCGCCGCTCCATTGGCTGCACCAGCTCTTCTCTCGAACATTGGAACACCCCTTCTCTACTCCAACTATCCGCCTATTCCGGTTGCTAGTTACGCGCCTGCTTCCTCTTACATCTACAAAGGCTACGTCGTCTAACACGATCGACGAGACGACATGGATCGATCGAGCGATCGAGCGACTGAACCGAACCATCGAGTAATCGACCAATCGACTCATCTCTTTCTCATCCTGAAAAGATCAATAATCGCATCTCTGTACTTTCTATGAAGTATCGTTCGTGCTTCGATTCTCCGACAATGTTCTTATACTTTTAGATTCGGTATCAATAAAACTGTTCAAACGCAAACGGCTTTCTTATTTCCTCGATACGCGTACATGTTTCTTGACGTCCCGTAGTTTACATTTCGACGATTACTTGTTTCTTCGTTAATGAATCTATCGCGCACAGCTCGTTACGTGATTCCTCGTTACTCTGTAAATTCAATTATATAAGAATGAACGTAGGCGTGACCACACTCTGAATAATCGTTCTCCACCCACTTATGTCATATAAAAATGTGTGTTCGTGCATCGAAATACGGAGTGGCGCGTGTATGCAATCTTAGGCGCGATCGAACGAATAAGAAATATTCGTTTGGAGTAAGATCGGACGAATCAACCGGGTGAAAAGCCTGGCGCGCGCTCTCTTCGTCGGATGCTTATTCGAGCTGATGTTCGAACTGCTGTCCGAGTTTGGACGATTTCACGAGACAAGCGTTGCACTGTCGCTTCCTTGGATAAACTATCGCGTTCTCCGCTCCCTCGAAGCGAACGTAATACGTCGTATCTCGCGCGGTTCGTCGAGCGTATCCACGAGAGCCGAGCGAACCGTCGCTTGCATCGAAAGCACAGCGATTTCGATTTATAATAGAAGCGGTGGAACGTGCGACGAAAGATGGTAAGAACGGAGATGGTATACGAAGGGAATAGACAATGCGCTATAGAAAAGAGTGGATGAAAATACAAGGGTTCACGGTACAGACGGTCGTTTGAAAATGTCAAACGAGTCTGCGACTGGTCTCGCTATTATACCCAGAAGAAGAATTCGAGCCAGAAATTCGCCATCGACGACAAGGGAGGAATCGTTGCGTTTCGTTGAAATCGAGCAAGGCCATGGCGGCCTTTTGTTTCTACAAACGACGAATCAATTATGCGGCAACAACAATACCAGAATCGTTACGTAAAAGGTAAATGCAATGTCCTCGCGTACGTCGTGTACTGGATGTGCCGTTCGTGGTTCGCTGCTGCTTCGTCCAATATGCTGTTAATCCGCTAAAGGTTTAACATACACGAATTTTCCGATGAAATCGAGCAAATTGTCTTCGGTGAATATACACTACGTCACGTTGCGTTTCGAGACAGCAACGTGTTCCGCTTCGCAATATTCTTGGCACCGCAACACGTGTTACCGTAATAACATCGAGAATGAAATTTTTCTTCGCGTCACCGTGTACCATCGTACGAAAGCGTCTGCGAGGAAAAGGAAGGGGAAATCTACATATAACCGAATCGTTCTATTCTGTTACGACGAACCTCGTTACGTCCCTCGTTACGCTGCATTAGGAGCTAACGGTCGGGGTGCGATACGTTTTCGCTTATATATTAATTTCTATATTCGATATGTTTGTTTCCGTATTTCGATATATTAATATTTCCTACGTATTATCTTGTATTCCTGGTTCGTGTCATACCTGGTTCGTATTTACAAAATTATTGATCATCCGGGTGCATCCAGCGCTGGCGGCAATGCGATCAGCCTGCATGGTACATCCACCCCTTTGCATCGATCGCACGCTGCAGTTCACCGACCTCTCTGCTTCGAGACGCGATACAATACTTGTACTGTCCCCATTATTGCCCTCTTTTGCCCTTATCTACTATCTCGATTGCTCGTCCCACTCTCTTAACCAGCGTCCATTAAATCGCGGCATTGCTAATTTTAACGAATTCGTTTCACCAAGAGCATTCGACGTATCGATCGTCTACTACAAAGAAGGTTCGACGTTCTCCGCTCGTTACGTCATTAGGAATATACGGTCCAGCCTAAAAAAAGAAGCACTTCTACGCGCTTAAGCGCTTCTTCCCTGTTCGTGATTCGTGGATTCGCTGTTTGCGAAAATGCGTTTTGATCGAAGTACGATCGACGCGAGTCGATTGAAAATACGTGTGCGATTCGCGCGAGAGAAATCGAAGTGAATGTTCCGAAAATAAAGAAAAATGGCGCCGATTGGTGAATCGCGTTTCGGACGAGCAGCGTTCGAAAACCGCGTCGGTCGCATTCATCCCGATATCGCGTCCTCGCAGATACGACTCGAACCCTCACGTGGTGGAGAGGACATGCGCGCACCCTCGGCAAAGCCGCGACGCTATATAAGAGAAGAACGCGAGTCTCCGAGTCTCAGTTCGCTCACGAAAGCGTGCGAAATACACACGGCAAACCCGGCAATCAACGACAAATTGATAAAACGCGTGTTTGCGATTAACCGCCGAATAAAACTATTCTTTCGGCACATAAGGATGAACGACTTGGAGAAAGACGGAAAAGGCATCCAGTAACTAATAAGAACACAGAACAGTGGGAAACGGATGAAAATAAAAGATCAACGACCGATCGACAACGAAGCACGCTAATTTCTCCTCGAAAGCATCGTTTTACGCAAGTATAAGCACAGTGAAACGAGTGTGGAATTGATTAGACGCACGGAAATTGATCAACCGTGACAGAAAGGGCGCGCATTTGCCATCGTTCACACGAAAGGCAGCGAGTCAACGACTGAGCGCGGTCGAACGAAACTCGAGTTAATTTCGAACGAACGAGTTCTAATCGAACGAAACGAAATTTGCGAGCTGGCTAACCGAACGGTACAGATTTTCGTCCGCGATCTCGATCGGATCGGTGGCTTTCGTACTTCACTGAGAATGGAGGACACGACTAGATTGACCGATCCGGAAGACGATCGTCGCCGAGAGAACCAAAAGGGCGACGGTAAACGAAGAGTCAGCCCGACCGTGGGCCCTGGTTCTTCGAAACAAGAATTCGGAGACGACGAATGCAGCACGGACAGTGGTTGCAGCAGCGGTGGAAGTACCGGAAGCGCGGAGAGGCTGTCGCGTCGCGGAAGCAGCGAGCGACTATGCCGCGCCACCAGGTCGCCGAGAACCCACTGCTACTTGGACCGACTTCGCGGCCGACCGACTCGTTCTCAGGAGAGACTTTCCAGCATTCAGAGAAGTTCGGAGCGAGTTCGAGCCAAGTCCTCGCGTTCTTGGAGCCCTGGAGACGTTAGAGGCGTTGGAAGAACTTCGGAGTCGCTTTCGTACTCTTCGAGTCCATCGGACGCCCACAGCAGCACCGACAGCGACTCGTTGAAAAGATCCAGCACGGCAGATACTCTTCGAAGAGCGCTTCAAACTCTCAAGATATCCTCCAAGTGGGAAGGGAAGGAGAACAAGCACGCGAAGAAGAGCCCCAAAAGAATCCTACGCAGTCCGGTGTCCTACACGTACGTCAGAGGTCTTTCGGGCCTACCAACGCAGAGGGTTCCAAGGAACATGGCACAGCAATTGACGATGCCCTGTTCCTGTCAAGATACCGTCGGTCTCTACCGATAAGAAGCAATCAGGATCGATGGCGATTCGAGTCGAAGCCGGTTCACTCGGTTCATCCAAGTTTCATCCGTTTTAAACGATACACTCGCTCAATTCCGCTCTCTCTCTCTCTATCTATCTATCTATCTATCTATCTATCTATCTCTCTATCTATCTATCTATCTATCTATCTCTCTATCTATCTATCTCATTACAAACTTCGAGTTTCGTTGCGCGATCGTCTCGATATTAAATAGCGCAAATAGCCGAACGGAGCCTCCGCTCTTGGACCATTCTTTGCGTACGAGATGTTTGCTCGCACGATCTACAGGAATTCGCAGCCCACGCTTCCGTTTCCGTACTTTCTACTTTTGTCAATCGCGGCCCTTTCCTCGCCGCTGTTTTTTCAAACCTCGACCAAACGAGTGGATCAAAATGTATACGAACTTAGAGCGATACGAGCGAAATAATTGTAACGGACGTCGAAGATTCGGCGAACGTAGCGTTTCGCGTCTTCTCGCTCTGCCGGAAACTTCGCGGAAAAGCGTATCCGGCGCGCTTCTTCCTCCGTCGAGATTTTCTTTCGTTCCAGGCCGATCATATTCGATCGGTCGTCGGTCGCTTGGGAGAGAAGAAGGCGAAAAGTACGGGAAAGTCGCGTTCGTCGTAGGTAGAGGTGCGTCGACGTACAAGTACATTGTGTTTTAAGTTGTTGGTCTCTTATTCGTAAACGAGATAGATCATGTAGACAGAACGTAGCCGTATAAGCATGTATGTACCTACCTTTTGTAGCAAACGATTAGTACACTCGATAAAAACATGTACAATAGCGATACCAATTACGTTACACGCCAACGAATTTCATAGTTGACGATTAATTGGCGATCCGTTTCGATCGCAAGCGCAAAGAGGAATAAAACAAGTCGGATCGAACGTTCGAACGTCACATAGCGATGCGATCGGTCGACGATCCGTCTTACGCATGCACCTTCTTTGTCGAATTCGCAACGAAGCAGATTCTCGATGCGCTTCTATCGAAACGTCGTTTCGCGAAAAGGTATTATATCGTCGCGAAACCGAGGTCGGTTATCGCGATATACGAGTCAATTACCCGTGAACGCGTCGAGATCGCGCAACTCTGGTGCTTTTTTTATAAGGAACGAACGGATGGAGACGATCGTCGAAAGAATCGAAATGAAACGTTGGCGATCTCGCGCGATCTTTATCGCTAACCGTCCGACGTAACGTTCGGTCGTGAATATTTCAGATAGATTAGAATTACTTGTTCGTTAAGGATACTTTTAAAACATATCACGATTCGCAAATGGTATCGTGAGCTTCGTTCAGCGCAATCGTTCGCTCGAGACTAGCAAATTCGAGTATGTGCGTGCTACGGCGAGACGTTAAACGAGTTTGCGAAGTTTCTGTTCCTTCTTTCGCAAGGCCTGCTGTGCTAACAGATGCTTGGCGAGTGTCGCGATGAAAAAGGAGCGGATCGTTCTGTTTTCGACCTCGTTTTCGTTCCAGTTTCATTCTCACGCGAGACGAGAATAACACGGACAATAACGATACTCGAAAGACGGACGCCGGTGAGTCGAACGGTTGCGGCGAAACGAATCCGAACGAAACCAACGGCGAAGGGAAATCTTTTTCTTAAACTATCGTCGAAAGTTCTCATTTACGTGAAGGCGAACGTAATCGCGGAACGTATACGCGATCTTTCAGTGCCTTGTAAATATCTACCGCGTGAGTTACATGGTATGTCGCGAAAAAATTGGCACACAGATGTACGATATCTTGCGAGGAGAAATAATAGAACGCTAACACACGCCTAATAAATGTCGATGATTCTCGCGTGAAAATACAGGAACAGAGAAAAAGCGAGAACGATAGAATATGCGAGAAATGCAGATTCTCAGGACTGAATATTTTATATTAAGTATTACCTATGTCGATACTACACGTAGTTTACGTTTCAAATAAACGTTTTTCATTCAAACCGGCGTTCACATTTATAGCCTTTCTGTACCATTAACATCCTCCCACTATTTTATCCTCTTACGAATTACGCTCTTTACTCGAATTATCCGAAAGGCAGACTTTTACGAAACACGCGAAGTTAAATCGAGCAACAGTCGGTCAGTTAACGACGCCGCGATTGCGTTCGCTCTGAAATAATCGACAGGACGGAAGGTTTCTGTTCCCGTGTCCGGAGCATGTCGTCGGAGAAACAACGTCGTTCCGGCCGATCTGTACGCAACGTGCCCGTACCGGAACACGATTCGCGGAAAGACGTGGAAACATGGAAGGACGTCCCTGGTCCGTTTATAGCTACGGCCATGACAGAATCAACGAGTGACCCACTTGCAGGGGTTTGCACCCCCGTGACGTCACTCGAGGCAAGCGACGCCATTCACGACCCTTCTTTGACCCAGATCGCTGCTAGTGTCGTCCCTAGGAAATACCATAGTTCATTCAAGGATCGCTTCCAGGATACCTTGTCGTTACCTGGACGCGTGATATTCATTTCATAGGCGCCATACAGCTTATTTTTGTTCGTCCTCGTCTCTCTATTTTTCTTCCTTTATTCTCCTCGTCTCCGATTTAACCAGTCGCTTACAAAAGTCTCTCTTCCGTTCGTCTCTCGTTTTACTTTCCTATTCGTATTTCGGGACTCGCTACCTTTTCTTAGAGTCGGCGAAACGCAGGTGATTTTCAAGAAGACCCGAAAAAGATGACTGAAATAGCCGAAACTGAAATACACGTTGCTTTTCTGCGAGAAAGTGGCGG
>NT_180435.1:520583-531997 GCF_000188095.3 Bombus impatiens | reverse complement strand
GCGGGAGGCGGAGCGGGCAGGGGTAGATGGTGGTAGCTAGGGCGACGATCGCTGATTTCGTGCGTCGCGTCGTTCCTTTTTCTCAGTCCGTTTGTCCTAGTTCTCCTTCCAAACTAGTGACGTCACTGACGTCATTGAGAAGGCCGTCGACAACGCGTCCTAATTCCGAGCTTGCGATTGAATAAACCTGGTCGCAGCTTGTCTCTATCCTTCGAACTTGGCATCCTCGCGCGCGCGTTCGTATGTACGCAATTGTAACCTGCGTACACACGCCATACGTTGGGCCATTGTTTCGTACGCGAAATTAGAGACACGCGCATCCACAGGAACGACGATGTTCGTCCGTTTCTCGGATCTTTTAATCGCCAGATAGGGAGACTTCGGTGAAAGCCGACGATGGTCGAAGAGTGCGCAAAAATGAATCAATCGGAACCGGGACAATCGAATATTCGCCGCGCTTCGCACCACCCCATTCAGCCTGCGATCTAGTCGCGCGGCGAGAAACGTACGGCCGGGTCGTTGCGCTTCGTCGATGACGTTGGATATTACGTCACGTCGTCATGACTACCGTCGTCCCGTTGTCGATCTGCCGCTCTAGCGAACTCCACGAAAATTGGGGCTTCGACCTCGAATTAGGTCGGCGTTGTTCCACTTTGAGTCGCGCCTCGCACCTCCGCTCCCACCGAATCTAGACGAAACGACCGGTGACCGCAGAGTATCTCGCGTCAATCCCCCTTTTCATCCATGAACTCCGACTTTTCGCTTATCGAGAGCCATCTTTCTCGCACACCGATCTGCAAAATCGGCAACGTCGTTCGACGTTCGTCGATCGCTGCCACGCGACCTACGCGATTGATTTCAAATGAAATATCGTGGTTCACGGTCGAACGGCAACGAGACTACGCATAAAGATACTTTTCACGACGACTAGATGACATATTTCCGATTCTTCGGGTTTCGATCGCGTTATTGGTACGTTACGTTTCGTCTCGATGTTTCACGAACGACGAAACGACGTCGGAAGAAAACGCAACGTACCGATAACGCGATCGAAACATATTTTTGTCTGCTGCTCTGTTACCGTATCGTGTACCTTTGTTTCACTTTTAAACATTTTTTAAAGAATTTGGCAATTACAAAATGTACAAAAGACATTGAAAATGTGACCGAACAGGTTCCTTCCATTTTTACCTACTTTACCTTGAGACATTTCTTTTCAGACACTGAAATAGATGGAACGATTAACATCTACCTGCTTATATCTTCCCCCGCGATCTTTTCTTGTAATAATGATATTTAGAAGATAATATCGTTAGGCGTTTCGAAATGGCGGAATTCTGGGGAAGGGAAAGAAAGACGGAGCCAATAAAGGCACAGTGGCGTAGAATCATAATGTAACCATATTATTTCTTTCAACGTAACACAGTATTATTATCATTATCATCATTGTTACAACAGTTGTTTGAATATGCCCGGCGTAGTGGTGTAGACCATCGTAGACCGTTATTTTCTATTCTTAGGTATGGTAGTAACAATCGTAACAACGACATCGGTAACAACAACAACAATAATAATAATAAGAATAATAATAGCAATAGTAATGATAATTGTCATAATCGTAATCATCAATTATATTAATTATGATTATAGTAATATTTATCAGCCGGTAATACGTATCATTCAAAGATTACGATGCTTTCTTTACGCACGATACATAGGCACAAGTGTGCGCGTTGAAGCGTTTAAGTTTGATTCATCGATCGGATTTCTGATACAACGATCGAAAATATTGTCAAAAGTAGTACTTTCACGGGATAAAGATACAATATTTCAAAGATAACGACGAACTTTCGTATCTAGAGGCACTATCGTTCACGTGTTTCGTTTCTCGTCGATGTCATTTTCTCAAATTCTATCAGATACATCGTATATCCCCAAAGGTTCTCCCTTTGTTCTTAAAACAACGAGCGAGAGAAACGAACGAAAGAAAAAGGCAAAATGGGTACAATATAATCGCTTAAGGCTTAAGATTACGAATCGATAGAAAATCGGACGTTCCTTTAAGTGTAAAAAGTTTCGTGAAAATTCGAAAGTTTGTAAGGAAACTATAGTATAGATGGTAACGGATAAATATCTCACGATTCGTCGCGAACGTTGTTTCTTTCAGCCGTTCGAGACGTATCGCTCGCTCTTCGCCACTATCCGAACCGAACAACGTTTTGCTTCTAGAAGAAAGTTACACGCGATCGTGTTCGGTCTCTTCGCTTGATCTGTTTCGTTTCGTTCGCTTCGTTTTCACCTTCGTATTTACGTTTACGTTCACGTTCGCGTTCGTATTTCGTTTTGTAGATATTGAAAAGCGTAATATTAACAGTAGCGGGTAACAGAGAACGGTGCTACGGCGTTCAAAAGCGCTTCGTGCTTGGAAACCAATCGTAACGCTTATCGTAGGTAGCTGGCAGCCTTTCCTCACGCGAGGTTGCCTACAATATCGTGTACGATGCAATAGCGTGATTCGCTTCGCAAATGTGCCACTACGTACGAAGCGATTTGAACGACAATTTCTCTCAGGACAAACGACTCGGTTCTCGAACATGGCCGCAAGTAGATCGTCCAAGATTTCATCAGCAGAGCCGACTGATCGATCTGCGCTCGGGCCGTTGCACGTTCTTTATGCACGTTCTAAAAGAAATTGACAAATTTTACTAAATGTACGTGACTGTATCGACGTAACACATTCGAGATCGACGATCTAGATCATTCGCGGAGTTTTTACGCTATCCGCGAGAAATTTTAAAGTGAAAAAAACTGCGCAGAATGCGCGTAATATTGCGAAAAATATCTTGTCAAAATTCATCGATCTCCAATGTATTAATTTAGTAAGTATCGATCGTTAGCGTAAATATTAGATGCGGGTAATGGAAGATCTGTCCGTCCGCCGTAACTGACGAGATGGAAAGAAGCGAAAACGATAAATATTCGAATTAAATCTCGACAGTTACTGGGATGCGACGATTGCTGTAATAAAATATAAAAATCTCCGTAATACATCTGTCGTTGAATGACAATTTGATCGCTTATTAAGAGCAGACGATCGATAAATCCTTATACGGATTTGAAAATTGGAAAACTTTTGCATAAACTTGAACGTATTGTATCTCGACCCACGCTAGGGTTAAAAATATCAACGAAGCATTGCCTTCTATTATACGAAAATCTCAAACGGACGATTAGTATTTGCAAAAGCGGTACGAGACGTATGCATGTCCATGGTGGTCGCAAGACGCTGCCAATAAGTAATAAAATCACATGGAAGTGCAAGGAATCAACGTTCGTTGCAACTGTTACAGAAAGAGCAGAAAATTCGTCGTTCATGCGCAACTACTTGTTACAATACCAGAGTTTTAATACCAACAAGTTTTTCTCTGTCAAATTTGAGCAACTTACCCGTCTTATTCACTGAGTACCGGTAGCAGAGACCTTACGCGACAATTAGATTAAAAAAAAGATAGGATTAGCTCGTGATTCCGCGAAAGTTTTTTTCTTAAACTATACGTACAGTAACATATTTTCCATCGATTTTGAAACGATTCAATAAGAAATCGTTGGATAACGAGGTTCGTCTACTTACAGTTCGATGCTCTGAATGGTAGACGTGGGACACGTGATATCCACTTTAACGTGACAATGCTTGTGACACTTCATTTGACAGTCTCTACACTCGTAACCCTGCTTGCCCAATCTTCGCGCAAGCGTTCGCTTACACACCTCGCATACGGTTCCACTGAAATGAAACGACTCCACGTCTGACTCCACGCTAATTTCATTTCTAATGCGATTTTTTCGCAATTGGATACAATATGACACGCCTCTCGGATGTTAAGTAATTTTCAAATATATCGCTGACACACAGCGAAACGATAGGATAAATAAACGCTGTTAAATAATATTATTACTACGAAGATTCTTTGAAATATCGCTCTCGGAGTACAAAGTGGAAGATCTAGCTGGTTAAAAGCCTTTACGCAACGACATATACGTAATACGGTGTGTTCCGCGTTAGCTTACCCAGCCATATGTTTCGCTATGAAAGTGTGATCGTTGAATATGTGAAGCTTCGTGCCTTTCTTTCGCCATTTGCTCTTTTGTGCGAGCGACAATGGTACTAGGTAATGCCTGAAAATAACAAAAACGGACGTGGAATATGATTCGTTCGGCATACGAAAATATAAACGGTAAAACGAACGTCGTGTTGCTTACTTTTTAATACCATTCTCGAGGGTCTCGAGAACTAAAGTGGAAGCCTCGTTAACGTAAGTTCTGGTCGACGCTCCGCTTATACCGGATGCTTCGCTCAGACTCGATCTCCTCGAATGCTCTTCCCTCCCTGGTATCGATAAACGAACTATAAAATTCAAGCGAAACAATCGTTTGCAACTCACGTTACGTTAGTCGCGTGTCAGCGTTATTGGCACGGGAAATGTCTTTTATTGGCAGTGGCGTTAGCGTTGTAACGTTGGCGTGCGTGTATCTCATACTTTTGTCGGCTGATCGCTTTACGAAGCTCCGTAAAATGCGCGCTCTACTGCTGTTGCTCGTTGCATCATCGGTATCGGGATGATCGTACTTACCAACGTTGCGTGCCACGCACGGGATTCGTGTGCAAAACAAACAAGTAGAATTTTATACTAAAGACTCGGTCTACTAGAGGGAAGAGGCGCTAAGTCTGTTCTAAATCAGGAATCGTTTCACGGGCGTAATGTATACTCGTGAGCAAACATACCCGAGCCAGGATCACGCGCTCTGTCCGCAGATATAGACCTGGAGTGTTGATCCTCGTGGTTTGCATCGCCTTCCGGTCCGACCGATCTGCTTCTCGTCTTTGATCGACTCAATCGTTTCTTTATCGTTCCAAAGAAATCTCGCCTTTTTCTTCTCGTTCTACCCCTTTCTACGACACGAGGAGGCATAATTTAAACCAACTATAGCGTTTCAGGTGAAAGCTGGAAACGTCTTGATACTTATGAATGGAAGAGTACGCAGCGAGCGGAAACGATAAAAAAAGAAAAGAAAGGAGGGGATACCTTCGGAATTGGAAGAATTCGGCGTGCTTTCTGGTCCCGAGGTCACGCTCGTATCTTTCGGTCCATGCTGAAACGAATGAAAACAAAAGGTTTATAAACAGACGGTTAAGGTCGCGGTTGTTTCACAAGCATCGTTATAGACTTTTTACAAGGTTTCTTTTCGAATCGACTGTAACGTAATTAGCGAAAACGTGAGAACGCGAAAATTAGAACGGCGCTGCGTTAAGAATAGGACAGAAACGATCTCGTGACAACAAGAATAATTACCTCCGGAGAGATTTCCTGCCAGTTTCCACTTTCCGTCAGGGCGACCTGTGGAATTAGTAAACACACGCCACTCAACTGACGATAATTAGCGTTCTCGTAAAACACAAGGCTGCCTGATTTCCAATTGGTTCATAGATGCAAGAAGGACGTAAATTGGAGACAGGCCGTGAAAAGTTAAACGGGAAATGGGATCGTTCGAATGAAAGGAATATTATAAATACCGTGGCTTTCGATGCTGGAACGGGAATCCGGAGAATGGACGTAAGATAAGGAGGATCTAAAAAAATGCTGATAAAATACGTGCGCGGATTTACAACCATGATCACGCCGGTGACGACGAGGGTGAGGGGACACGACGTCAAGCAATGGCTTACCTTAACCACCTGCCGCTCTGGCTGCTGCAAAAGAGAAGACACAACAAAAAAAAAATAGACCATAGTCGATAGGTGTTAGTAGATGGAGTAAAATTTGCATAGGTCTCGTAATTGCATTCAACGTGCAGATTCATTGAGCGTACCCTTTGCTGGCTGTGCACGATCAGAGTTCCTTTGTTCCCGTTGCTTTGTCCAGTTCTGTAAGGCGAATCCACCACGTTGCCATTGGTCAGATAGTCTGCAAATTACATTTGGTCGCTCAAAATATCTAATCGGTTGGAAGGAAGAACGGAAGGAGGTTTACGACTTTCTACGTCCATCATTCCACCAAGCATTCGTCATTTCGTTTACCAGATAAGTTTTCGCGTGCCTGGCAACGCGACCGCGATTATGCAAGCATATTGCATACACTGTCATCGTGATTTGCCAGGTTCGCTTCACTGGTAGTCGAAATAACTTCGAAGAATCGTCGATCGTAAGAAACTCGGGCCGAGAAGTGAGCGTACAATCGTTTCGTATCGTGCTAGAGGAACGTTAAAGCGAACGTTAAGTAACGGAGTTGACAGAAGAAGGGAGACAGCTAGAGAATTCTATACGTGTACATACGAGTAAACATAGGTCATGCGAATTATTACATGGCAGTGGAAAGTACAATCCGGTGCTAGAGATGCAGGCACGCGCACGAGAGGGAGAGTTCGTGTCGCTGCTAGTGCGAACAACCAATAAATACGATCTATTCTATAGTTGTAGAAGAAAAAAAAAAAACAGGATCTACGTTGCGTTAAAGTACACAGTGAAATGTAACATCGTTTCGGCGAGATCATATGTGGCGAGAGTTGCGATCAACTGTTTGAGTACGATTTTTAAAGGGCAGTGACATCACTAATCATCGCTATGTTTTCACACTTGTGAACACGAACGCAATGCCTTTCAGATAAAGTAATTGGTAATTACCCCCTTCGGATTGAACGGTAGAGTCGTACAAGATAAGTGTGCTGTTACCATTGTTGTAATTTAGACTATTGTCGCTGATGAGATTTGTCGGGGTGTAGGTACGAGGAGTCGGTGACACCGGCTTTATCGTCTCCTTCACCTTGTAAGGTTTGCTCCCAATTTGAGGCACCTCCGCGCCCTCGATGAATAGAAACTGAGAAAAGAGAGGACAGAGAGCGAAAGAGAGAGGATAGAAAAGGAAAGAAAACAATGAAATGGCATAGCAAATAAAGAAATTTCGTTAAATTACACCGCGTATGGGCGTTCGCGTCGCTCTTTTACTTACCTCTACGGTCAGAGTGCCGGTGATATCTTCCTCTTCGTACGGTCGATTTTGAAGAGGTATGATCTGTCTCTGACTCGGATTTGCGAGCAGCTCGTCGATACCGACGATACCCAAACCTAAGAATCGTTGGGATTTATTTACGCGATCGTAGACCTCCAGCAGTACTTCCGACGTATTACGATTGACGTCGCTGCAAATTACGAGCGATCGTGAGATTCAAGCAGGTAAAAGGGTATATTTTGGCTGTTGTTTCGTCAGAAACGAAGAAACGAAGAGAAATCGGTCGATTTCGATGACGACGAATCCGCATCGAACCGACGCGCCGCGATCTTTCGTTTCGAATTACTTACAATAGAAACGCTTCGTCCCACAATGGGTTTCGAGCATCCTTCTTGACGGACGTTTGATTTTTCTGCGGTGGTTCGTCCAATTCAACGACGCAATACGGTTCTGAAGCACCCTGCTCGCCTCCTAATTCCGTTGCTTTCACCACCTTGACGAGCAGCCTTCTGTCACTGGCAATATATTGATTTTGTGTCGGTGTTGGACTTTGAGTTTGAAGTCGTTGTCTGGAGGCTCGAAGCGAATCGCTCGACGTCGTCTAGACGAATTAATTATTCGTTATGTGGAAAAGGGACCGAGTGTCCGAGTCGTTTAAAAATAAATTTACCACGTTGTCGTAATGCATAGGCATCGAAAAGCTGTGTTGCGTGGTCGCCGGTTCCCTCCATAACCGTGGACAGCTCGGATATTGGAACAAATTCAGATGAACATTGGTCCCCCTTAACGCGCCTATTACGATTTCCGTTACGACTTCCTGCAATTGGCTCTCGTCCAGATCTTTCTTTATCGTGCCTACTTGGGCCAGCGAGACTTTCACCTAACGTAAAGGCGAAGGTACAAGGATAACGAGAGATATCACGAAGCCACTGGTTGGAAAAATAACGTAAAAATATGATACAAACGTCCGGCCAGCCGTCGCATTTCAAGTCTAGCAGAAGCTTCTCGGTGATGCAGATGACGTTTAATCGCGCACGGAAACGATTTACGTTTACGCGATAGTGGCTGACTTCGAGCTTATCAGCTTTCCGGCGAGACGCTTTCAACTGTAACGCTGGAGTTGCTTCGCAATCGCACGTGATCGTCTGAAACGAAATAAACGAGATGACCATACTTGAAACGATCCTTGACACAGAAAATACGTGACGAAAGAATATTTCATACGTACCACGTCATCCTTGGAGTCGCACTCGCAAAAGATGTTAGAGAGATTCGGTGGATGTGTTTCGGGTAAAACTCGAACGAACTCGACTCCGACTCCGTGCTACGAGTAACGAGAAAACACGAGTGAAAACGCATTTTTCCGTAACGATCGAACAATTCAAAGAGGCTTTGTTTTTCATTGTTTAATTTCAAATAGATTCTATTCGGTGTTATCGCGGAGTTGGTTCGTAGAAAATGAGCGGGCCAACGATAAGCGCGCGTAACTCGACGAGCCTGAAGCACGATTTCTAGGGCCTCGTCGGTAAAATTGTCCGACAGCATATCGCGAATGGGTTAAGCCGGTGTTTTTGTTGCTCAAGAACACCTACGCGGAAGATCCTTCTTCAAACCTTCTCCGATTCGATATTTCTCCGGTCGCTGTCTCTCGACACGGTGAAAGATATTCATGAGACAGGACCGCGAGCATTCCTAGCGAAGCAGATCTTTTTTCGATATGGAGAAAATCATATCGTTACGATAGAACGGTAATGCCGATGAGAGCATTGAGCGGACGAGAATATCGGCTCACCTCGTCGACCGAGTTGCTGGTAAAATCATTGAGAGACGCGACCCAAGCAGCCAGGAGTTGGTCCAAAATCGCTGGATCTGAGTAGAGCCAAACGATGATCTCGTTGACCCAGCGTACGGCATCCGGGTCGGCCCCAGTGGCGGTCGGCAAATTCAAACTTTTGCTACTTCTTGCGGGGCTGATGACGGAAGGATGAGGGGCAGCTGCGTGCGATCCGGAACCGGCGCTGCCGCCACCACCTGCCCCGGCCCCCAAGGATACCGAACCCGATGAAACGATTTTTTGCTTGCCAAGCGAAAGTAACTTGCCTCCACTACCGCCGCCACCACCTCCACCACCGGCAGTACCACCACCACCACCAGCACCACCAGCACCAGCACCACCACTGACACCGACGCTATCACCGTGAACGATATGGCCGTCCTTGGCGGTAACTATTGCCCCAGAACCGAGCTCGTTTAAAACGAATCGATTGTAAACGTATTTGCCGACACACAGTACCACTAATCCGAACAACATCCAGCCAAATATCAGCATCGATAACGTATCCATGGTCGTATCACCAGCTGAGTCGAAACTGCATATCAGATCGTCCACCCGCTCGGCCAAGTCGGCCATATTGCCCCATCGTTCGGCCAACCAAGTCCAATTGGATTCCAAAAACATTCTTTTCTATTTTCACCCGCTAGCGAACAGCGCCCCACTACTACCGTATTACAAGTTATTAATAGATCTTGCGTATACCCTGGGCCCCCAGGACTACGGCACTGTCTCCGTCTTGATTTTGCCCAACGACCGCCTCTCAGCAGTTTTCCTTTCCCTGGGTCACATCGATGTCGATCATCGACTCCTTCGCCCGCAACGCTCTTTACCACGATCTCGCGACGCTCCCCTTTTTCCCGCGTTTTTAACTTGATCTTCTTGCTGCCGATCCGTCGAGACTCGTGCTTTAACAGCTTTCAGTGATTCGTGCTCTAGCCGACGCGGTCGTGGTCAGAGATCGACGATTCTTCTTCTCTCCGATTAGCTCCGAGTCTTTAAAATTCCATCTCGACACCTGCACGGTCTTATTGTCACCATTAACGGCGTGATCACTGCGACGAGCGTGACCACTGTGATCGTGATAGCAATCGTAATTGTTCCCACTTTGCCAAGCCGTAAGCACGTTCGATTTCATTGCCGCCTCCACACGCTGAAACAACAATGATCAATCGGTCAATGGACGTACGCCGGACCGTAACTCTATACATATTCGTTTCGTTAGAGCATCGTGTACGATTGTTTATCGATCAGACATTGCGACTAATCTCAAATCGATACGAGCAATTATGTACACGAGATTCCAAAATTGATAACATACACGGACAAAACATCGTGGATACCGAGAATGAGATAAGATTATAATTCTGTATTTACGTGTTACGTGTACGGGCAATGGTACAGTTTTCCCTTACCAGTGTTTCGTCATCGAATGCGTCATCTCTCGCGATTCGCGGATCGCGTCATCTCCTATTCGCGTTGTAGTGGAGCTTCGTCGCAGACCTCGTCGAGCGTCCGAGACAGACACGGTGAACGCGTTGCTCGATCAATGATCGACCACTGGCCCGTGGATCTAGTGACACGCGTGATCTCTGCTCGCTACCTCGTTCGCTTGAACTCGTTTCGATCTGTCAATGTTCGAACGCAAATAATTTTCAAACGCGAAACGAATATTTGATCGATATTTTCCTAGTCAACGTGATTCGCGCTGATCTAAGAAGCGTCGTCGCAAGCATCGACTTTTTCGGATAAATGAAATAAATAAATTCAATTATTTTCGAGCTCGCGAGAATTAAAGAATCTATCTGTGCATTGTTCGCGTTCGATGTAATTACAAGAAAACCCCTGGTTCGATGCACGAGAGAACGTGTACGATATTCGCGTGACACACGCGATATATAAACCTATTCGTATTTCAGCGCGTCAGACGTAGTACACACGTGAAATTACGCATACCGATCCTCTAACTTTGAATCTCACGAAACTTATTTTCTATCGAGAACGACGAACGTAAAACGAAACGAGCGAACCAGATTACGAACTGGTGTGCTAATTTGCCACGGTTCCACGACTTTCCATCGATCCGAGTGGTCAAGACAACCGGCACGTTGTCTACGGCTACGGAACGTTTCGATGGTGTCTCGTAACGCAATCGATTCGTCCTCTCGCGATGCTTCAGCTTCGATCTCTTTTCGCTTTCGACGATCACGCGTTACTATGCACTGACGGATCGACCAAGACTACACACCGTAGTACTCCAGCTAATTGTTGTTTCGCCTAAGACTCCGACACGCGGTAGTTTGCTCTGCACGGTGCTCTATAATCGTACATGGATCACCGCTCCTCCGATTACTCGTACCGTGATTACCGTGACTGTACAGTGTATATTCGATCGTTGGAACGTGTATCTTTCATTTGTTTGCCGGTGATTTTGCCACGGTTGCCTGCGCCCACGTCTCGTCGTCTCCAAAAGTCTCACTGTGACGCGTGTCTCTCCCTTTCCGCTCCTCTATCGCCGCAACGCGTGGTCGTCCGTGGTCCGCAAGGCGCAAGCGCGTTTACTTTGCCGCATCTACCTT